>NW_006921632.1:13858651-13860884 GCF_000298275.1 Orycteropus afer afer | reverse complement strand
GCACATAACAACAACAACAACATGTACATATGTATATATGTATAATGACAAAGCCCTAGTAATGAAATTGAAGTCATGAAGCTGATGACAATATGCCTACATAAAGAGGAATAAGGGAGCTCTGGTGGCTAGTGCCTAAGGCATTTGACTGCTAACCAGAAGTCTGGCAGTTCAAACCCACCAGCCACTCCTTGGAAGGAAGGCTGAGAAATCTACTTCCATAGTGATACCGCCTCAGAAACCCAAGGAGGACTCACTATGAGTCAGATCCAACTTGACGCCAGTGAGATTGGATTATAGAGGACTAAAGAATCCAACAATGGAAGTAAAACTGAGCGAAATGAGAGAATTTGGAAGGGCTATTACAGGAGACCAAGAACAGTGCTATGAACAGGAGGTGCTGGGTTTATAGATTTTTTAATATGTAAGCAAAACTATTCTGTATAGTGTTGTGTATTTTGTTAATTTTTCATCAACAACAAATTTTCTGTAGTTCCTTTTCTGCATTGAGAAAAATATGAGAGGTACATGGGAGGTACAGACAACAAAGATGAACCCTTTTGCACATACAGTACTGCATTGTCAGTGAAGGCAAACATGGGTATGCGGGGGGATAGATGGGTGGACAGGCTGAACTGGTTAGGTATGTCTATGAAGTGGGGAGTGTACCCAAGACCATGTATAGAGTTGGCAGTAAATGGTCCTATAAGTGTATTTGTATGATCTGCAAGAATTCCCAGGTGTACAGTAGAGCTGACAAGGGACACGGTTGCAGTCACTTCTTGGTCACAGCAGAGGGACTGAATAGTTGAACCTGTGGGCTCAGGACCATAGTCACAGGGGACATCAAGCTCAACTGGCATAACATACTACACAAAACATTGTTCCACCTCCTACTTTGGCAAGTACCAACTGGGATCTTAAAAGCTTGCAAGCTGCCATCTAGATGCAACGATAGGTCTCTCTTCAACCAGAGCAAAGAAGAATGATGAAAACCAAAGATGCATGGAAACAATTAGTTGTAGTGACTGGTACACCATGCAATCCGCAGCCTGTATGACTATGAGACCAGAAGAACTAGATGGTGCCTGGCTACCACTGTCAACCACTCAGAGGGGGATCTATGTAGGAGATCCTGGAAAGACAGGGAGAACAATGTGGAACAAAACTCAAAATCATTTGGGAAAAAAAAAAGCGGGGGGACCAGGTTTGCTGGTCTGATTAGAGCCTGGTGGTACCACTGAGACTATGGTCCCTAGCTGCCCTTCAGGTCTGGAACTAAACCCACACCTGTGGCTTCCAGCCCAACAAAAAATAGGCATATGAATTGAACAATTACCTGAGGTAGATACACTCCTTGGAGAGATCAATCATGGGAGAAAGAAGGGCTGTTTATGCACAGGAAGACAGCTCAGGGGCCAGGAGTGCATGGAAGGATGCACACAAGGAAGAGGTAACTATCGGGAGGAAGTGGGAGGGGAGTTGTTGCATTGTGGTAAATTGTGGTCAATGTCATGAGACAAAGCATATGTGAACTGCTGTATGGAAAGTGAATATATGCTCTGTAAATTTTCACCTAAATCAGACTTGCAGTAAGATGGAGGATAGGCAGACAAGCGACACAGACCCTCCCTCTTCAACAAAGAGAAGAAAAACGAATTGACAGAGATACAGAAGATCTAGAACTCTGAGTTTTGAAACTATACAGAAGAGGATTAGGCCCCAACTAGTGGAAAAAACGAACAAAAACAGTGAGTACACAGACAGTTGGAGTTGCGGACTGTCAGCTACTCTGACAGGACCAACAGTCTGAATATTTCCAAGTGGTGTTGGGACCTGAGAATTGACCTAAAGCTCAGTCCTGGTCACAAAGGGCTGCAAGGACAACAGTTCTGGTGGCCTATGACTAAGAAGGGAAACAGCAAGGAGTGAGACAACCTGAGCTGTAGACTTCCTGCTGTCTGGAGGGTGCAGGCATTTTGATTGTTTACACATGGCAGCCATTTTGGATATTTAAAGTGACTGAGGGAGCAGTCATTTTAAATGTTTATAAGTGGCAACCATTTTGGATTTTAAAGTGATAGCATTCTCATTCGGATTCCAGGGACCTAAGAACAGGCTCTGTTTGCCAGGGTCAGCAAGGACATATGAGAGATTGATAAAGGAAAAGAGACAGGTGGTGAGTGTGTAAGTGCTGTCAACTAGTGAACAGAGGAGCACAGCACAGTACCCT
>NW_006921632.1:13847335-13857246 GCF_000298275.1 Orycteropus afer afer | reverse complement strand
TACTGGTGGGGCTGTGGAAAGATTGGGACTCTCATACAGTGCTTGTGTGACTGTGAAGTAACACAGCCACTGTGGAAAGCAATATGGCAACTCCTTAGAAAGTTGGAATTGGAGATACCATTTGACCCAGCAATCCCATTACTAGGTATATGTCCTAGAGAGGTGAGAGCCAGGATAGGACAGATACATGCATACTCATGTTCATTACAGCACTATTTACAATAGCAAAAAGATGAAAATAACCAATGTGCTCATCAGGGGAAGAGTAGATAACCAAACTATGGTATATACACATACTGGAATGCTATGCAGCACTGAAGAATAATGTAGAGTCTGCAAAATAACGCATAATATGGATGAACTTGGAGGACATTATGCTGAGTGAAAAAAGTCAGTCACAGAAGGACAAATATAATATTAGTTTGATGTTGTAGAGAGTTAAGGAATGGTTTATATATGGAGGGAAACTTTCTTTGTTGGTTGCCAGGGGTGGGAGGGGAGGGGAGGGAACACTGCAAAAAAAAAAAAAAAAAAATGCACTGACCCATGTCACTTTAGTTTTGTGTATTTCATTGTACATAAATTATATTTCAATAAAATGCATTAAAAAAATTTTCACCCAAATCACAATCTAAAAAAAGAAAAGTATTTTCTTTTTTATCTTTGTTGTTGTTAGCTTATAATTGAGTCAGCCCCTGACTAATGGCGTCTTCATGCAGAGTGGGATTAGACCTTTGTGATCCAGAGTTTTTATTGGTCAATTTTTCAGAAGTAGATAGCCAGACTTTTCTTCCTAGTTTGTCTTAGTCTAGAAGCTCTGCTGAAATCTATTCGGTATCATAGCAACACTCAGACCTCCACAGAGGGGTGGCTGGTGGCTGCACTTGACATACATTGTCATGGAATCAAATTTGTGTCTCCTGTAAGGAAGCAAGAATTCTACCACTATGTGTAAAATACAACTATTTCATTATTTTAATCTTTTAATGATGAGTTGAGTTTTCATGTAAAGATGACGACTTTGTTCTGCAGCATTAGGATATTCAAAATGTAGTCGAATTTGGGGGAAAAGCAGCATGGAATATAAATATATATGTCTATACAGACTAAGAAGCCCTGGTGGTACAGTGGTTAAGTGCTCAGCTGCTAACCAAAAAGTTGGCAGTTTGAACCCGCCAACTGCTCCACAGGAGTAAGTTGTGGTATGGATGTCTGCTTCTGTAAAGTATTACAGCCTTGGGAAACTCTATGGAAAGTTCTACTCTATCTTAATTGGGAGGGTCCAAATAACTTTATTTCATTACTTACCCACCCCCTGCCATTAAGATTCTAATTCATAGAGATTCTAACTCACTCCTATGAATTAGAATTGACTCAATGGCAGGGGGTGGGTAAGTAATGAGATTAAGTTATCTACTGCTGTCTAGAGGCTGAATGGATTTTAAAGAACCTAGTTGGAAGCTAAGAGGAACACAGCTGTGATAATGTTTTTACCATGTCATAAAATGACTCAACCTCATCATGCCCTGTTAAAAATGCAAGCCTTCCTATCCCCCAGGGGCCCTAGGAGGAAATTTTAGAGGTGGGAGATAGTTATCTCAGGGAATAATGGACAATATACCCCTAATGAGCTATATCTTCTTATGATCAGGGATTTATCATTCATGGTTTTGATAATATACCTGCAATCCCAATGGTTCTCTGCTAAAGAAGATAGCTGAGGTACAAAAAGAGGTTAGCTAGTTAATAAACAAGGAATTCTTGCGGCTCAGTGCCTAAGGCATTTGACCACTAACCAGAAAGCTGGCGGTTCAAACTCACCAGCCACTCCAGGGAAGGAAGACTAGGCAATCTATTTCTGTAAATATTTTACTGCCTTGAAAGCCCAAAGGGGTCACTATGAGTTGGAATCGATGATAGAGTTTGGTTTTTGGTTTTGAGTTAGTAAATAAACACTGTCCACCCACATCCTAACTGCACTCTACTGTGATCTACACTTGACATATATCATATTTGGGCTTAATATGTGAAATGTTATTCACAAAACTGGGATCCCCATGTGTCCCTAAATCCTTCATAAATAGCCGAAATAAACTATAATACGAAGCTTGACAGGCCTAATGATGGCAGGCCTAATGATATTCTGAGGAGCTCTAGTAACAGTGCTTAAGGCACTTGACTGCTAACCAGAAGCTTGGCAGTTTTAACCCACCAGCCACTCCTCAGAAGGAAAGCTGGGCAATCTACTTCCGTAGTGATACCACCTTGGAAACCCAAGAGGGGTCGCTATCAGTCGGGTCTGACTCGAGGCACATAACAACAAGAACAACAAATGATTTACTGTAGCAGAAGAAAATGGAAAGTATATCAATAATCAGTTAATGGATATCTACTACTCATCAAAACATTCTTAGGAGCTATTTGACCTTCCATGTGGGTATGAGGCTGGTACATAATGACTTGGTATATATAGTTTCTAACTATATGTTCAATAGACTGAAACAAAAATCCTATGTACTAGGTGGTGCAAATGGTTTGCACTCAACTACTAACCTAAAGGTTGGTAGTTCAAACCCACTCAGCAGCACACAGAAGAAAGGACTCATGATCTGCTTCCATAAAGATGACAGCCAAGAAAACCCAACAAAGCAATTCTACTCTGTACCACATGGAGTTGCCATGAGTTGGAATCAACTCAACAGCAATGTGTTAGTTTGTTTTTAATATTATAAGAATGACGGTCTTAAGCTCAGTCAAATCACCATAATTACCACTTTGTCAAGTTGGGATAGATAAAAGACACTTGCGGAGAATGGAAGGATGGCAACTTTCTCCCCTGGAGCAGCTGGTGGATTCAAACTGCTAACCTTTTGGTTAAGAATCAGGCACTTGTTTATCCACTATGCCACCACAGCTCCTAATGACACTGAAACGTGGTAAATCAAGGCAATGTAATAACTCTCCATGACGAAATACAGGCTGAAATAAATCCAAACCCCCAAAACAGAGTGGCTCTAATGACACACAGGTAACAAAAGTCCAAAAACTTTACCAAGGAATGACTTATGCAAAAAGAACATGGGAGGGGGCATCTTCCTCTGCCCTCGTCCAATTTCATGAAGGAGAGGAAAAAACTGCCATCAGCAGTAGCCCAAGATACTCCAGTGAGGCCAGATTTGGCACCACCCTTCAACATTTTTACCAACTCTGACACCAACTGTCCCTCCCACGGCACTCATTACTACTCTGCTGGGTTCAATAATTCACTGCAATGGCCACACAGAACTTACAGACAATACCCACGATTATGGGGTTTACTAGGGAATTAACAGGTTGAAATGTCAGGAATGCTAAGGATACAATTCTTCAAACAGGAGAGCCTCCCCTTGGCCATGCCCTCAGGCACATGTTTCTTTGGCCTCAGCTCTGCTCCAGCAAGTGTTACAAAACTCTTGTAGCTCTGCCAATAGGGGTACCTAGGTGCACCCCATTCCACCAGCAAGGCTCTTGCCCAAAGGCACTATGCTTTCTTGCTCCTTGGGCCAGCAAGCCTGCAGCTCTGTCTCATGCCTCTTGGTTCCATTGCATGCTCTCTCTGCAGCTGTCTCTGCCATCTAAGTGCAGTGATCTCAGGTAGAAGGAAGGATGTGCACCACTCCTGGCTGCTCTCTGTCTTGAAAGCAGTGAGATTCCTCCTTTCTGCCTCTAGGAGGATTCATTTTAAGCCTTCTGAAATAGCAAAACTGATGAATTCCCATCAGTTTTAGGGTTCCATAAACCTGATTTCCATGGTTCCTACTCCCCACGAGGGTCCCATATACCTTATTTACATTACTAACAAGCTATCCAATCCCCCTAGTAGACCACAAACATCTCACATTTACATACTTCCACCCAGTCATCTGGTGGGTGTCACAAAGACCATGGCTAGAAAAACCACACCAAGTAATTCACTGTACAACTTACCAGAAGCCACTCTATTTGACAAATTTATTGAGTACTTACACATGTAAGGCACTAGATGAAGTAAAAGAAGTTAATTGTGAACATGACACACAGTCTCTGCTCTCACAGAGCTTATTCAGTGGATGAGATAGAAACCACACAAAAGTCAACTAAAGCGAGATGCTATAAGAAAAAGAAACCTATATGCTTTGATAAAGATCCACGAGTCATCTGTCAGTTTGTCGTACTGTGATGGCTTGCGTGTTACTGTGAGGCTTGAGTCTATATCACTGGTATTTCAAATACCTGAAGGGTCACTGTGATGGACAGGTTTCAGTGGAGCTTCCGGACTAAGGAAGACTTGGAAGAAGGAAGGGCCATTCATTTCTCAAAGAACTGGCCAGTGGAAACCTTATAAATAGTGGTGAAACACTATCTGATAAATTACTGGAAAACCTAATGGATAGCCCTGAATCACTGTACAATGCAGTGCCAATGTAGTGGCCCCT
This sequence comes from Orycteropus afer afer, assembly GCF_000298275.1. Classification (NCBI taxonomy): domain Eukaryota; kingdom Metazoa; phylum Chordata; class Mammalia; order Tubulidentata; family Orycteropodidae; genus Orycteropus; species Orycteropus afer. The sequence goes on along the minus strand of NW_006921632.1, from coordinate 13,852,792 downwards.
CATGTCAGAAAGCACTCAAAATACGACTGAAGAAGAGTTGCCTCATCAAAGTAGAGTCAACATTAATGATGAGGATGGAGTAAAGCTTTTGAGACCTCCATCTGCTGATGTGGCATGACTTAAAATGGAAAGAAACAGCTGAAAACATACATTAATAATAGGAACATGGAATGTATGAAGTATGAATCTAGGAAAATTGAAAGTTGTCAAACATGAACTGAAGCACATAAAGACTGACATCCTAAGCATGAGGAGCTGAAATGGACTGGTTTTTGCCATTTTGAATCAGACAGCCACATGATCTACTATGCCGGGAATGATAAAACTGAAGAGGAATGGCGTGGCATTCACTGTCACAAAGAATGTTTCAAGATCTATCCTTAAGTATAATGTGGTCAGTGATAGGATAATACCCATGCATCTACAAAGAGGACCAGTTAATACTACTATTATTCAAACTTATGCACCAACTACCAATGCCAAAGATGAGGAAATTTAAGAGTTTTACCAACTTCTGCAGTCTGAAATTGACCAAACATGCACTCAAGATATGTTTATTATTACTGGTGATTGGAAGGCAAAAATTGGAAACAAAGAATCACTAGTAGTTGGAAAATATGGTCCTGGTGATAGAAATGACACATGATAGAATTCTGCAAGACCAATGACTTATTAATTGCAAATACCTTTTTTCAACAACATAACAGTGGCTATACACGTGGACTTTGCCAGATAGAATGCACAGGAATCAGATCGACTACATCTGTATAAAGAGGTGATGGAGAAGCACAGTATCTTCAGCCAAAACAGGCCAGGAGCTGACTATGGAACAGACCATCCATTGCTCATATGCAAGTTCAAGTTGAAGCTGAAGATAACTGAAACAAGTCAACAAGAGGCAAAACATGACCTTGATTATATCCCACCTGAATTTAGAGACCATCTAAAGAACAGATTTGATGTACTGAATACCAGTGACTGAAAACCAGAGGAATTGTGGGATGACATCAAGAACATCATCCATGAAGAAAGCAAAAGGTCATTAAAAAGACAAGGAAAGGAAAAAAAAAGTCCACAATGAATGTAAAAAAAGACTCTGAAACTTGCTCTTGAACAGAGAGTAGCTAAAGCAAATGGAAGAAATAACAAAAGAGCTGAACAGAAGATTTCAAAGAGTAGCTCAATAAGACAAAGTCAATTATTATAAAGAAATGAGAAAAGACCTAGAGTTAGAAAACCATAAGAGAGGAACATGATAAGCATTTCTCAAGCTGAAAGAATTGAGGAAAAAAATCCAAGCCTCAAGTTGTAATACTGAAAGATGCTATGGGCAAAATATTGAATGATGCACAAAACATCAAATGAAGATGGAAGAAATAGACAGAGTCACTGTACCAAAAAGAACTGGTCGATCTTCATCCATTTCAGGAGATGGCTTACGATCATGAACTGATGATACTGGAAGAAGTTAAAGCTGCACGGAAGAAATTAGTGAAAAACAATGTTATAGGAATTGATGGAATACCCACTGGCACGTTTCAACAAACGGATGCCACACTGAAGACACTTACTTGTCTATGCCAAGTAGTCTGGAAGACAGCTATGTGGTCAACTGAATGGAAGAGATCCATATTTGTACCCATTCCAAACAAAGGTGATTCCACACAATGTGGAAATTATCAAAGAATATCATTAATATCACATACAAGTAAAATCTTGCTGAAGATAATTCAAAAGTGTTTGCAGCAGTATATTGACAGAGAACTTCCAGAAATGCAATCTGGATTCAGAAAAGGACATGGAATGAGGGGTATCATTGCTGATGTCAGAAGGATCTTGGCTGAAAGAGAATACCAGAAAGATGTTTGTGTTTTACTGACTATGCTAAAGCATTCGACTGTGTGCATTATAACAAATTATGGATAACATTGAGAAGAATGTGAATTCCAGAACACTTAATTGTGCTCATGAGAAATCTCTACATAGACAAGGAAGTTGCCATTCAAACAGAACAAGGGAATACCGCATGGTTTAAAATCAGAAAGGGAGTGTGTCAGGGTTGCATCCTTTCACCATACTTACTCAATTTGTATGCTAAGCAAAAATCTGAGAAGCCGGGCTATATGAAGAAGAGCATGGCATCAGGATTGGAGGAAGACTCATTAACAACCTGAGATATGCAGGTGACACAACTTTGCTTGGTGGAAGTGAAGATGACTTGAAGTACTTACTGATGAAGACTGAAGATTACTGTCTGCAGTATAGATTACACCTCAATACAAAGAAAACAAAAATCCTCACAACTGGTCCAGTAAGCAGCATCACGATAAATGGGGAAAAGACCGAAGTTGTCAAAGATTTCTGAATACTTGGTTCCATAATCAACACCAATGGAAGCAGCAGTCAAGACATCGGACAACGTATTGCATTGGGCAAATCTGCTGCAAAAGACCTCTTTAAAGTGCTGAAGAGCAAAGATGTCTCTCTGAAGGCTAAGATATGCCTAACCCAAGCTGTGGTGTTTTCAATTACCTCATATGCATGTGAAAGCTGGACAATGAATAAGGAAAACTGAAGAAGAGTTTATGAAGTTGTGGTGTTGATGAAGAATACTGAAAGTACCATAGACTGCCAGAAGAACTAACAGATCTGTCCTGGAAGAAACACAGCTGGAATGCTCCTTGGAAGCGAGAATGTCCAGATTTCATCTTACCTACTTTAGTTATGTTGTCAGAAGGTACCATTCCTTGGAGAAGGATATCATGCTTGGTATAGTGGAGGGTCAGCAATAATGGGGAAGACCCTCAAAGAGATGGATTGACACAGTGGCTGCAACAATGGGCTCAGGTATAGTAAAGATTGTGAGGATGGTGCACGATGGGGTAGTATTTTATTCTGTTGTACAAAGGGTCGCTATGAGTTGGACTCAACTTGATGGCACCTAACAACATCACGATAAAGATAGAAAATAGAGGGAGAATTTACTATAGGCAGTGTGAAAAGAACTTTAGTTCCTGATTATACTCTCAATATACCAAGAAAAATAGCTATGAGCATTGGTCCTTTTCAATTTTTAAAAAATATTTCAAGTCACTTCATGAATTATTTATAGAAGTAACAAAAATGGAATGATAAGACAACTTTACTTGAAATTTTAGTAAGACTTTGGAACAAAGTAAACTCATTTTTTTTTTATTTCATAACTTGGTTTCAAAGGACCTAAAAAAGAGAAACGTTTTCTGAATGTAACCAACTCATCAACTGTCATGCCTAAACCTTAACATTATTCTTCTTGTAAATACTGCCTCTTGATTTCAAATACATCTCTAACAGATTTCAGCTTACCTTTACTTCTACTTCTTGTGTTTGTATCAACATAATACTTCTAAAAACCTTGATGGCTTATTTTTTTTTGAAGAGAGGGCAGCCATTTTCTTTGCCCTAAAATTACCAAACATTTTCATTTGGTTTAGGTATAAATCTCTACCTTCAGCATCTGTCCACTTATCAACCTTATTCAAGTAAATTTTGGTGTCAAATATAAAGACAGATAGCTGCCATCAAGTCAACTAAGACTCACAGAGACCTTATGTATAAGAGAATGAAACAATGCCCAGCCTTGCATCACTCTCATTATCTCTGGCATGTTCAAGTCTATTGTCATGTTTGAATCCATCGTTGCAGCTACTGTGCCAATGCATCTCATTAATGGTCTCTCCCTTGCCTTCACTGGTCCTCTACTTCACAAAACATGATGTCCTCTTTCTAGCAATCGATCTCTCTTGATGTGTCCAAAAGGAAGTGAGTTGGACAATGTTCTGCTGTGATCCATAAAATTTCCATTGGCTAGTTTTTGCAAGTAGATCACTAGGATTTTCTTCCTAGTTTGTCTTAGTCTGGAAGCTCTGCTGAAACCTGTCAACCATGGGTGAACTTGCTGGTATCTGAAGTATCAGTGGCACAGCTTTCAGCATCACAGCAACATGTAAGCACCACAGTATAGCAAACTGACAGAAAGGTGGTGAGAAGTCAAATACAGAAGAAGAAAAAAGATTGTGTCATAAGTCATATGCAAAACAAGATGCTTCAGGGTCTTACAAAACATTGCATGATGAAATCATTCTATTAAATGACTATTTATGTGAGAAATCTTATTTCCTTTTGTCTTTAGAAATATATAATTTAGCCATCAGTCCTTCAGTTTGAGAAAATACATTTAGGAGTTACTCCTTTTAAGACTCACAGTGTAAGATCTCCCTTATATCATCAATTTCACCATCATCCTCAAAATCTAGAGTGCTGCTATGGATCTTTAAAAACTGTAAAACATCTTCCTAAGTTAATCTTCCTCTCCTTCCTATTATGAACAGAAAATGAAAAAGTCTGAATTTTCAACTGTGATCAATGAAGCTAAAGAAGAATAAGGAAAAAAAGACTACAAAGAAGGTGTTCCTAGACTTACACTTCCCTGAAAGATAAAATAGCAATGATTTATTTCATAATTGCATCACCTTCTAGATGATTTCAATATTTGTCTGTTTTCTTATCATTACAGTCTTTTTATATAATCGGAAACAAGTGATTAGTAATGATGAAAACTGATTAGGATGATGAAATAACAAAACTATTTCAAGACACAGGAAAAAAATAAAATCACTAAGAGCTCATTATGTATTTTAGATTTATAAAAGGACCCAATAAACCTATGTGGTAATTGTAAATAATAAGTAAATTTTCTCTTTGTTCTTTGGAAGATGTAAAAAAAAAAAAAAAGAAAAGAAAAGTCATGAAATACCAAATCCTTACAAACAGCTAGAAATGCTTGAAAACTGTAATTGTGTGCACTGTAAGAACAAGAAAAAGAAATCATTGCTCTATCTATATACTAGAACAATACACTTATTCTGTAACTAATTTTTGAAATGATATCTTTATTGTTAAAAGCCACTTTTAGAAAGGTAACATGTTCTCTGGCATAATGAGTCACGGATCGGCAGTACTTTAGTAAACGGGCTCGAATTTAATTTGAATCTGTAATAACTGCTAAATGTGGTAATGTCATGGCTGACCCACTACAATTCTGTAAGGAGTTAATTTACTTTTAAGTTTTTAAAAAAATTTTATTATGATTTGGGTGAAAGTTTACAGAGTAAATTCATTTTCTATACAGTAGTTCATACACATTTTGTCTCATGACACTGACTGCAATTCCCCACAATGTAACAGCTCTCTTTCCACTTCCTCCCTAGTCACCTCTTCTCTGTGTCCTTCCCTGCCATGCACTCCTGTCCCCAGAGCTGTCTCCCTGTACAAACACTGTCCTTCTGCTCTCCCATGACTGACCACTCCAAGGAGTGAATCTACTTGATGTAAATGTTCAACCCATAAACCTGTGTATTGCTTGGCTGGAAACCACAGGAATGAGTTCAGTTCTAGACCTGAAAGGTAACTAGGGGC
>NW_006921632.1:13832887-13846470 GCF_000298275.1 Orycteropus afer afer | reverse complement strand
GAAAGAGGGGGAGGCCTTCAACGAGATGGATTGATACGGTGGCTGCGATGATGGGATCAAGTATAGTAGGGATCGTGGGGCTGGCGCGGGATCGGGCAGTGTTTCATTCTGCTGTGCATGGGGTCGCTATGAGTCGGAAACGACTCGACGGCACTTAACAACAACAACAACCCTTCAAACTTGTTTAATGAAAGGAAACAAACTAAAAGATCATTAACATACTGGAGCAAAACAGAGCCACTGGAAAACTGTATAAAGATTGTAAAACTTGACAATGTTAGGTAGGACCTTTAGTATAACAACCTTGAGGAATAACTGTCCAGGCAAACTGTTGGTTAGTGCCTGTAAAAGCAAGGAAGTATTGGCTATTTGTATGAATAGAGACAGTAAAAAAGATGCTGCACAAATCTGTTAACATAAAATGAGTAGTTTAGGGAGGAATAGCAGATAAAATCAAATGGGGGTTAGGTACTATGGAGAAGCGAGGGATTACTATGAGGTTAATGGCTCATAAATCTTAAACACACCACCATCCTTGATTCTCAGATTTCTTCCCAGGGAAAACAGGAATATGTAATTCCATGGGCTAGTGCAAGGGACAGTAAGTCTTTTCTTTAGAAAATCCTGGATTATTGAGGCTAGTTATTCCCTTACTTCCTTTTTTTATAGGATATTATGGGCCCCTAGGCAAAGGCTTAGAAAGATCTATTTGAATTTTGATGCGTTCAACTGACAAAACTCCACCAATGTCCGTGGAAGACTTGGTTCATAACATTTCTGTCAAAAGGCAACCTAGGATAGAGAGGCACTTGGTGTTTTGTGAAGTGTCACCTAAGTGTTCTGGAGCAGGTGGCAGCGTTTGTGCCTGCACAATTCTGGGAATGGGGTTAGTGGTTTGGTGAGACTTGCCCTCCTGTAAAAGCATAGTAAGTCCCTGGAAATAAGAGTTTCTTCACTATCCATAGTTCATCACATCTTAGGATGAGAAGCATCAGGTATTTCCAAAGTATTTCTCCCTGTTCCAAAACTCCAAACTCACTGCCATCAAGTCGGATCTGACTCATAGTGACCCCTCCTTGATGACGTTACATTTAGATAAAAGGTCTCTACCTAGACCTAGAAGGTTAATAGGAATATTTGAGCTTAACAAAAAAAGGGATGCGTATCTTCTATAGGTCCTAAAGGAAATACTAACTGGCTAAGAATGAGTTAGAATTTGCTCCTGATTGGGCATTCCCATGATTTTATAAGTTTTATTACTCCAGGATAAGGGATTTTTCAAACATATCGGATTTAAAGCTAACAAAGTGGCTCTGTATTGATTAAAAACTTACTATTTTCTCCATTTATTCAGAGAGTAGTCTCCTCCTGATTATTTAAAGCCACCACCAGAAAAATCCCCATTTTATCCCTGGAGCCCCATCAATCTCCTCCTACTGGAATTTCGTATATTCCTGTTCAAAATGTTCTGGTTTTTAACAATAAGGATCTATGATGGTGCAGTGGTTAAGGCATCTGGTTGCTAACCAAAAGGTTGGCAGTTCAAACCCACCAACTTCTCCATGAAAGAAAGATGAAAATCTTTCTGTAAAGATTTACAGCCCTGGAAATCCAATGGGGTCAGAATCGACTTGTTGGCAGTGAGTTTGAGTATTTTTGGTTTTTTAATAATAAAAACATACAGGGTTTCCTGACCTACTCCTTTTGTGGTTCCAGTGTTAGATATCTGTACTTTAGGAGTTTGCCACTGTTGAAATTGCACAGCTCAGTTTATCCTGTTTGGCTTTCAGTCCTTTGTCCACAGGCCGATTCTGCTGCTTAATGGTTTGAGCCAACTTGTATACAGTATCCAAAAGGTTTATAAAGGTTTCTCAAGCTAAATGATGGCATTTGACTAATTTTGAAAGTCCTGGGTTCAAACTGTTGACAAAAAAATTATCTAAATCTAACCCTGAGTGTTTAAGGAAAAATTGTTCCTAATTTGTCTCTGAAATTATATAAACTTTAACTTTTTGTTGTTTACAAGCTTGATGTTGGTCCAATATTTTTTTTGGAAATATTCTTGGGATTACTTTGAGAAGGGGATCAATGTCTTCCCATCATCATACCATCCAGCTTCAGTCATACACAGTTGGGCCTCCCTTGGTCCCAATAAAATCTGAGTAAACTGATAAAGATCAGGGATTCATGGCTGGTAGGTGAAGGTGGGGATCCTAAATTCTTCAGTAAATTTACCTGGGTCTTCCCTGGGCTTGGGAAAATCCTTAGTTATGGCTTTTAGTTCTGCCTTACTCCATGATGTAAACACTGTTTGTAGGGTTGCCCTTTTAAATCAGGTTGTTTGATTTTAAAAGTCATCTAAATACAAGGCTTGCCTTTAGCTTTGCTGAGTTCAAAGTCCTTAGCATGATAAGGACATTCAATTAGGATATTTTGGGACTAGGAAAGAAGAAGAGGAGGTGGAGGAGGTAGACACAGTTAAACAGAGGTAGCTTCTATGGGAGCAGAGGAGTGACAGAGGGAGAAGGAACAGGGGGAAGGGGTGACACAATGGGAGCAGAGTCAACAGGAACAACAGAAACAGGAGGATTCTCTGTAGGTTTAGCCCAACACTGCAATTTCTCTATTAGTCCACCTTGTTTAAACATCGTTATCTTACAGAGAAGCAAAACAATTTTCACTCTGTCTTTTAGAGCCTTTGTTAATGAAGAAAGGCTTTCCATTCTGGGTGGTGTAATGCCTAAGGCATTTGACTACTAACCAGAAGCCTGGCGATTCAAACCCACCACCCACTCCTCAGAAGGAAGAGTGGGGAATCTACTTCCATAGAGATACCGCCTCGGAAACCCAAGGAAGGATCACTATGAGTCAGATCTGACTCAATGGCAGTGAGTTTTGGTTTAGTTTAGATTCTAATTGGCTGCACACAAAACAATTATTATTTTTTCATTTCAAAAGAACCCCATAAAAGCATTTATTCTCAAGACTTCCTTGCAGAAGATGATGCCAATGCGTCAGATAAAACAAACTACTGAGTCATAGTGTTCTATCATGAAAGCAGTGGGGGTTCCAAAAGAAGGATCCAAACACCCTTTGGAATTGGCATTACCTAGCTCATCAAGGAAATGTGCACATAAATCAGAGACACAAGAGCCTAGTGTGCTTCTAAAGCAAAGAAAAGGAAAACACAACAGCTCTGCTGTTTCAACTACTAACAAAGCTGCAATAAAATGTTCAAGAAATGAACATTAAAAAAGAACTGAATACTTCCTCAGAAAACCTCTACACAAAAAGAGTGGAGGTTCCTTCTATGAAGCGCTTATCTCCAAATGGCAGAGTCCAAGACCTCGGGGAAACAGAAGGAAAGCACAAAAGGCTTTTACATTTTCACCAAGTTTCCAGTCCACAATCCTCAGGTCCACTGTGGAAGGTCTGCTTTCAGAATTCCAATCAAATTGTTGCAAAGTAAACCCACTCAGTCCATAGAAATGAAATTAAGAGGATTGATTCAGAGACAGAAAAACAAAGAATACATCCAGATGCAGGAAGGCACCAGCCCACGTAAATGAAAACTGATGACTGACTCCAAGTAACAACTTCTAAGGCAGATAAGACTCCATGGAACAAAGAAATTATAATATAGTTGTTTGAATGGTTAGTCTTTGGTTGAGGTCATAAGGAGGATGAGTTAGGGGTGGGGAAAAGACTTCTGTTGGATAACTGGATATAGAGGAGCACAGGCACTGATTTCAGGAACTGATTACAGGGTTTTTCAGTAACAGTCACAGTTTCAGGTGAGATTTAAAAAAAAAAAAAAATCACTGGTGGATGTTTACCCAGCTTATACTCATTTTCCCCAAACAGCTCATTAAACAAAAAACTTTTAGGGGTGTGGAAAACTTTAGATAAGGCTGGCTCCAAACCCTTTCAATCAATCCTCTGTATCACATCTTTGTCATGAAGAAATGTCCCTTGGGCCCACTTTGTATAAAAGACACCTGTGTCAAGGTTCTCTTCTTTAGAGTATTTCTTTTATATCCTGCTTGACTATAGAGGTAAATTACTTCTCACTCTTTATGGCTTCTAGAAATTAAAACAGCCATATAAGAGGAGTTCTGGGGGTGGGGTGGGGGGGGATCGGCAGTGGCAGTTACCTGCAGCTGGGTAAACAAGATTCCCAGGCGTGTAGATGGGTAAAAGAAAAAGAACACTTTAGTTCAGCAAGACTAAGTTAAATTAAATCATTCGTTTTTTAATAAAATTCATAAATTCAAAAAGACTTTATGAATTTCTCCTTTACAACTGCAGTGTAGTAAATTACTTAGCATGGCTTTTCTACCCATAAGTCATTGTAAACTCAGTGGTGGAATGAGCAACTGAGGAGCTGATTGTAAATGTTATCCAAGTGGAGTATTTCTGTTGGGCGTGGCACAATATAATGTTCTGGGAGGTGCCCACTCTCTCTCAGGTGCTTAGAGTTCTGATGCTGTGATTGGCTAGTTTGACCACCCTGCCGGGCTCAAAAGGAGGCCTCCTAGAGGCAGAACTCTCTCTGACTGCTGGTGGAGGAAGAAGTGCTGCTGAAAGAGACACGCGCCCCTGAAAGAGACACGTGCTGCTGGGAAAGAGACGCAAGAGACACGCATTGCTGAGTGAGACACCGAGGGACCAGCACTGCTGGGAAAGAGACTGTAAGAGACTGTTGGCTGAGGGACGTTGGGCTGGGAGAGAGACTGAACATTCTTCCTGAACTTGAGTTGTAGCCTGGTGCTTCCCTAATAAACCCTGTAATCTGTGAGTTCTGTGTGGCCACTGCAGCGAATTATCGAACCCAGGAGAGAGGTGGTGAGTGCTTTGGGAGGAACGGTTGGTGAAAGGGCTGGAGGGAGGCAGCATGTTTGGCCTTGCAGTAATAGGCCTTGGGTTACTGCTGTCTTCCTCTTGTGAGATTAGAGGAGGTCAGAACATGTGGCCTCCTTGCCGTTTTTGCAACAACACTAAAGCTCAAAAAGCACTGTTCTAGGTGATTTAATTCAGTCCCTGGCTTTAAGTATGACATGTACAATGGTTCTCAATCCTGGGTCCAATTAGAATTCACCTGATATGCTTTTTAAAAAAATTACATGACCAGAAAAAAAGTTAAATTTTGCTAATTTTGTAAACAGAACGAAATTTGTAAAAATTAACATAAGAAAAAAAATAGATTTTAAAAACTGAAATCCGTAAATTGAACATTAGCATTAACCAGAGGGAAGGAAATGTATGTGCATACGAAGACCTGTACATGAATGTTCATAGCAGCTATATTTTTAAGAGCCAAAAAATTAAAACAATCCAAATGGTCATCAACCAGTGATGAATGGATAAAGAAATTGTGGTACATCTATACAATGGAATACTGTTGTTTTAAGGTGCTGTCAAGTTGGCTCTGACTCATAGTGATCCTATGTACAAGAGAACAAAACACTGCATGGTCCTGTGCCAGCCTCACAATTCTTGCTGTAACTGTGCTCATCGTTGCAGCCACCGTGTCAATCCATCTTGTTGAGGGCCTTCCCCTTTTTTGCCGACCTTCCACGTTACCAAGCATGATACCCTTTTCCAGGGAATGGTCCTTTCTGACAAAATGACCAAAGTAGGTGAGAGGAAGTCTGGCTATTCTTGCTTCCAAGAAGCATTCTGGCTGTACTTCTTCCAGGACAAATTTGTTCTTTTGGTAGTCTATGGTATTTTCAGCATTCTTCACCAACACCACAACTCAAAACCATCTACTCTTCTTCAGTCTTCCTTATTCACTGTAAGCTTTCACATGCATATGAGACAATATGCATGTTTTCATACCATGGGTTGCATGAGGTGTACCTTAGTCTTCAAAGCAACATCTTTGCTCTTCAGCACTTTAAAGAGGTCTTTTGCAGTCGATCTGCCTGGTGCAATATATTATCTGATTTCCTAACTGCTACTTCCATGATGTTGATTGTGGAATAAGTAATTGAAATCTTTGACAACTTCAATCTTTCCTCCATTTATCGTGATGCTGCTTATTGGTCCAGCTGTGAGCATTTTCGCTTTCTGCATGATGAGGTGTAATCCGTACTGAAGACTTTAGTCTTTTATCTTCACCAGCAAATGATTCAAGTCATCCTCACTTTTGGCAAGTAAGGTTGTGTCATCTGCATATCGCAGGGTGTTAATGAATCTTCCTCCAATCCTGATGCTGCATTCTTCTTCATATAGTCCAGCTTCCTGTATTATTTGCTCGGTGCACAGATTAAACAAGTATGGTGAAAGGATACAACCCTGATGCACTCCGTTCTTGACTTTAGACCATACAGTAACCCTTTGTTCTGTCTGAACAACAGCCTCTTGGTCCATGTACAGGTTCCTCGTGAGTACAATTAAGTGTTCCAGAATTCCCATTTTTCTTAATGTTATCCATAATTTGTTATGATCCACACAACTGAATGCTTCTGCATAGTTGATAAAGCACAAGTAAACATCTCTCTGGTATTCTTTGCTTTGAGCCAAGATCCATCTGACATCAGCAATGATATCCTTCGTTCCATGTCTTCTTCTGAATCCAGCTTGTATTTCTGGAAGTTCCTTGTCAATATACTGCTGCAACTAAAATACTACAAAGCAATAAAAAGGAATGAACTATATTGATACATACACCACAAATTAATATAAAAACAATTATGCCATGCTAAAGCCATATAACAGAGTACATCCTGTATGATTCCATTTATAAAACTCTAGAAAATGCAAATTAATCTATACAAAAAGCAGATCAATAGAACTGAAAAGGTGCACAAAGAAAATCCTGAGGGTGGTGTCTGTGCAAACTCTCTTGATTGTGGAGACAGTTTTACAGATGTGTTCATATATCAAAACTTACCAAATTGTATACTTTAACCATGTGCAGTTTATTATATGTCAACTATATTTCCATAAAAACCAAAAAGAAAACAAACTCACTGCTGTCGAGTCAGATCCAACTCACAGCAATCCCTCCTTGGGTTTCTGAGGCAGTATCACTACGAAAGCAGATTGTCCAATCTTCCTTCCACAGAGTGGCTAGTGAGTTTGAACTGCCAGCCTTCCGGTTAGCAGTCAAATGCCTAAGACACTATGCCACGGTCTACAAATAACTGTTTAACCTAAAATCTAATTAATGTTTTAATTTCAACAGGAATGCCTGGACCTCATTTCCAAATTAAATGAAAATCAGCAGATGCTAGGCACAGATTCAGAAACTTTTTGAAAGTTGTCAAGCTGACTCTTGTATGTATTCATTTTTGAGAATTGATCTACATACACTGATGTACCCAAATTTAGGTCACCAGCTCTAACATCTCCCTTAAACTCCAAACTTCTATAACCAATTGCCTCCACTTGGATGTCTAACTCAGTTCGTTTAACACTATACCTCCCTTCTCCCAATCATCCGTTCTTCTTTTTTTTTTTTTTTTCCAATTGTGCTTTAGGTGCAAGTTTACAGAGCAGAGTTTGTTTTACATTCAATATTTCGTGTACATTTGGTTTCACTCACCAATTACCACCCCCAACCCTAACTCACTCTCCTCCCCTTCCTTCCCAGTAACCACCCCCACACCCTTCACAGTTGTGCACTCCTGTGTGTCCTGCATTTCCTCCATGCAAACGTTGCCCCTCTAGTGCCCTGTGGTTGATCACTCCAAGGGATGCATCTCCATAGAGTATGTGGATGCATCACCCTGGGTTAAGTCGACTGCGTGTACGTCTTATTTACTATTGGGCTAAGACCCAGCCCCTGGGAGTGAGCTTTACTCCAGGCCCGAAGTGCATCCCAGGGCCATAGTATTGGGGGTCTCATCTGAGTCCGTCCGACCAGTAACTTTAGTCATTATTGTGTTTTTGGATTTTATTCCACGTTCTTCCTCCCACTCTATCCAGGATCTCCAGTTTTGATCCTTTTCCGATGGTTGGCATTGGTAGCCGGTCACCATCTAGTTCCTCTCACCTCAAGGTTCATCATGTCCTAGGGCTGATTGCTTCCAAATGCCTTTGGTTTTTTGCACTCTTCTTTGCTTCTGACGATAAGAGACCATTAACTGCATCTTAGAGGGCATCTTGAAAGCTTTTAAGACCCCAGTCGCTACTCACCAATATAGGTTGTGGAACAAGATTTTTATGTATTTTGTTCTACCAATTGAGTCTGGTGTCCCCAGTACTATGGTCATGAGTCGGGAGACCCATTGGATCTCTCTCCCACAGGGTCTGGCTGTCTGTGAGAGATTGCTCTACATCTGTCTTCTGTCATTTCTGTAAGGATTGTGGGTATTTTGTATCACTCGTATCTGTGCAAGATTAGCCTGTACTGAATCTATCCATGGTCTACAGTATAATCCTGTTCACTGACCCCCATCTGATCTCAGATGTATATGTGTTTATCTGCAGTCTGGTGTTTGGTGTTAATGGTGATGCACTATTGTGGATATACTAGTATGAGCCTCTGTCATCTGTATCTTAGGAAAACTTCAACAGTCTTCTTATCTCAGTAAGTAGCACTCCATTCAGACCAAACACTGCTGTGTACATTTTCCTCTTTCTCTCACATCACATCTAATTTACCAGCAAATCCGTTCCATTCTATTTTCAAAATACATCTAGAATTACATGATTTCTCACTATCTTCACTAATACTACCTGGTGATATCCTTCTAACTAGTATCTGCAATTCCTCAACTGCTCTGCTATAGACTATTCTCCTACAAAGTAGCCAGTGTGATTCTTTCAAATGTACATCAAATTATATCACTTCTCTGCGTAAAACCATCCAATGGATTCCTCTTTCCACCAATCTCCTTTCCTTGTCATACTCATGGCAACTACACTTTAAGGCACTCAAGAATTTTTACTCTAAGGCATCTAACCACTAACCAGAAGGTTGGTGATTCAAACTCACCAGCTGCTCTGCAGATGGAAAACTGGGCAATCTACTTGCATGAAGATTTACTACCTCAGAAACCCAAAGGGGGTCACTATGAGTTGGAATCAACTCGATGGCAGTTGAGTGTGGCTTGGTTTTTAGTCCCTACATGATTTAACATCTCTCTCTCATACTCACCCCTCTGGAAACCACTCTTCCAGCCTTATTGCTGGACTCCTGCCTGGGGTCTCCCTGGCTATCCTTCTGCCTATTCACTCCTTCACTTCTTACAGGTCTCTGTTCAAATGCCAATTGTCAACAAAGTCTTTCCTTACATGACATAAAAAAGTACTCCCTGCCCCAATTCTACTCCTCACTCTGCCCACTATTCTGACCCTTTTCCTATGTTCTATTTTCTTCAAAGTACTTATCTCTACCTGCCACATCATATGAGTTTATCATCTGTCTTCCACCACCAGAACAGAATATAAGTTCCTTACCATGCCTATGAAAGTAAACAGGGACTTTTTCCTACTTTATTTTGTTCACCACTCTTTGCCCAGTGCCTATGGTAGTAGTATAAAACAAATTTATTAAATGGTTTTTGAATGGATGGGTGAATATTAAATTCTTCTACTCAAAAATTTCAAGGGATTTTATGTGAATATAATGGTTGTTTTCAGCGTTGGCTGCATATTAGTATTACGGGCAATCTGAAAAATTACAATACTTGGGCCCCACTCAGATTAACTGAATGAATTTCCAAGAACTCAATTGCTCCTATAGTGCAGCCACTGGCTTACAGAATTCAAGACCAAATGGCTAGCTAAACTGTCAAACCTCTCACATTCAGAGCCCAGGATCAGGCTCTGTTATATAATGCAAGTAACTGTATTTCACCCTGGGCTTTCCTAATACTCCTCAGATTCCATCTTTTCCAAATAGCCCCCCTTATCTTCTCTACTCTATGTTTGTCTCTCCCCACTCTGAAACCTTACAGCATGAGTAGACTGTGACAGATAATCACAGAAAACACACACATAACTATATCATGAAGTTTAGCTTTTCTCCATATTAAGCTACTTATATTTGTTTTCTTACCCTCCTCCCCCCACTTAATAACAAATGAACTGAATAAATACTTCTGAATGAAAATTTGCTTATAAAATTATTTGCCTTTTCAATTTGCACTAAACCAGTGAAAGGGACATGTTCTGATCTTTCAGTAAGAGTCACTTAAATCAGTAGTTCCTAACCCTGACTTACACATTGGAATCATCTAAGGAGAAGGAGTTTTTGAAAAAAATACTCTTGTCTGCACCTCACGTTTAGTGAATCATTTATTTAGCCTAGGCTAGGGTACAGGTATCCTTTTATGATTTGATTTTTAAACTTCCAATGTGATTCTGAAGTACAGTCAGTTAACTGAGAACCGACTAAAACACATCAAATCTGAATACTCTAAATTTTCTATACAGAACAACTGGCAGTATGAACAGATGCTATTTGACTTAGAGTCTGCAAAAAACAGTTCTTACATTTTCCAAGCTTTTCCTTTACAATATGAACTGATAAAGTGTACTTGCTGATCAAAATTTACCAATTTTTAACTAAAATGAGTCTTATCCAGTGATTAATTTTCTCTTTTAAGGTTCCTTTCCTATTTTACAACCTACATTTATGGAAGACTAACTAGTACAAGACATTTTCGCCAAATTTCTCTCCACTGCTTCATTCATTCACTCATTCATGAAAATGTTTATTGTGGTAGACAGCCTTCAAAGATAGCCTACAATTATCCCTGCCTCCTGGTATATTCATGCTCTTGTATAATTCTTTCTCTTTTAGTGGGCTGGACCTAGCAAGGTGCATCAAATGAACAGAACAGCAAAACTGACTGGATGTCACTTCCAAAATTAGGTTACAAAGACTCTGGCCTCTACCTTGCTCACCCTCTTTTGCCTTATTCTGAGCTGCTCTACACAAAGACCCACATGGCAAAGAACAAAGGGAGGCCTTTGGTCAACAGCCAACAAGCAACTGAGGCCCTCAGTCCAACAGCCTGCAAGTACCTGGGGCCTGTCAAACAGATACCTGTAGGGAGCCCAGCAATAGTTCTTCCCCAGTGGAGCTTTGAGATGTCTGCAACCCTGGCCAAAATGTTATCTATACCCTTGTGAGTACCCTGTCAAACCATACCTCAGAAATTGTAAGATAATAAATGTCTGTTTTTTAAGCATTTAAGTTTTGGAGTAATTTGTTATACAGTAATAGATAACTAAAAGACACAAGCCATGGTATTTCCAATCGCCTGGTATACATGTGAGAGCTGGACAATGAATAGGGAAGACCGAAGAAGAGTTGATGCTTTTGAGTTGTGGTGCTGGCGAAGAATGCTGAAAGTACCGTGGACTGCTACAAGAACTAACAGATCTGTCCTGAAGGAAGTGCAGCCAGAATGCTCCTTGGAAGCAAGAATGGCCAGACTTCGTCTCACCTATTTTGGTCATGTTGTTAAGAAGGGAGCATTCCCTGGAGAAGGATGTCATGCTTGGTAGGGTGGAGGGTCGACGAAAGAGGGGGAGGCCTTCAGGGAGATGGATTGATATAGTGGCTGCGATGATGGGCTCGGGTATAGCAGGGATTGTGGGGCTGGCGCGGGATTGGGTAGTGTTTCGTTCTGCTGTGCATGGGGTCGCTATGAATCGGAAACGATTCGACGGCACTTAACAACAACAACAACAATGCATTCTAGATTTTTAAACTTCCAATGTGATTCTGAAGTACAGTCAGTTGAGAACCAACTAAAACACATCAAATCTGAATACTCTAAATTTTCTATACAGAACAACTGGCAGTATGAACAGATGCTATTTGACTATCTATTATGCCATTCTTTACAGAAAATCTGGTACACATAGTGGAGGATGGGTTCTTTGAAACACTAGCTCTGGTACATTGAATCTTTACATATGACACAAAATTGATGGTACTATCGTTTAGCTCATTACTTCACCTTCAGTGTAGGACCAGCTGTTCCTTTTCCTGAGATTCCTTAAGTAAATAATACTTGATTTGCTGGTTCATTTAACATTTTCATACAACTGTTCCACCCTAGTTGGTGTTTCTTTTCAATCCTTTGTAATAATCATCTTTATTCTCTACTGTACGTTATTCCTGTTACAAAGTTCACTTTACTCCTTGTTCTATTACTTTTCCTCTCCTTGGCCTGGTGTGGAAAAGACATTGGTTTACAGCGTCATCACCAACCAGTAGTACTGCTCCTTTCATTTTAACTTTTAGCTTTTACCAGTCAAACCTGTTACTTCTTGTGTGATAATCAAACCTGCGGCTCTTTTAGTAACTGCTCCTGGAACAACCTAGTCCAATGTTCTTAAAACATGTCTGCAGACCAGCAGCGGACCCTGTCAGTCTACCAAGTGGTTCATCACCAACATAAATTCAAAAGGTAAGATTAATTATGATTTTCCACAGAAATTCCATTATTATTGTGAACTATGTAATCCAAACTCAAAAAATGGTTTTAGTTCATAAAAGTAAAAATATAAATAATTCTAGACATGACACAATTCAGAAGAATGATGTAAAACTAAACACCAAACAGGACTTCAGTCAAAAAGAGAATGTCAACTGGTATGAATAGGGATAAATGAGACTGCAAGTGTGATGTCTGTGCACAAATACCTGGAAAAGAAAGTGTGAATGGAAAGTATACTGATAAATATCTGAAATTTGTTTTTACCGTATCAGCATCCTATTATGTCTAGTAACCATTGTATTATCTAGTATAATCCTCTATCAAACAGTAGCATGTAGCATGAAGCATCACAGCTTCTGAGTAATTTCAAAATACAATGCCTCTCCGAAAATGTATGAAAGTCTAAAATCAGAAGGATTTGGTGTGTATAAATAGAGCAGTCTGAAAGCAGTCTTAACTCCATTTTAAATTCTTGACATACATCTAAAATCTATGTTGAATTTTAAAATTTCCTTTTCTAATAGTAGTTTCTGTAACCTTGATGCGGACCTAACTAAATACCCTAAAGGAGACTTTATTTTCTCTGAAGTCTGTCAGGTGCAGGATACAACAATCTATTCCCAGAAGTCTTTCCTCTATGGTCAAACAGATGCAAGATGCAAGATATGGTCAAACAGATGCAATAGCTTATGCCTGAAGGGTCTCAATGCATAGTATTATCTATACATCTTTACAATGGACCTCCAGAATAGCTATGATTAAGAAAGCAATTTTAATAGCAGGTTCCAGAAAAATTTGTCCTGTCAATGTCCTATGAGCATCCTGTAATAAACTGAAGAGCTTATGGGCTTGCAATTATGTACCCTTAACCAATAATATAATTCCACGTATGTTACCACCTATCACTGATAAGTCCTCACTCTTAGATATCCCACCTTTGGGTATCTAAGTCAATCATGATTTTATAGCTTTAGTTCCTGGCATTTGACTGCTAACCAGAAGGCTGGCAGTTCAAACCCACCAGCCACTCCTTGGAAGGAAGACTGGGCAATCTACTTCCGTAGAGATACCGCCTCAGAAACCCAAGGAGGGATTGCTATGAGTCTAATCAACTCGACAGCAGTGTTGTTGGTTTTACAGGTGTCATTCTTAATTTTCCACAAAGTAGGACTA
>NW_006921632.1:13829666-13832402 GCF_000298275.1 Orycteropus afer afer | reverse complement strand
CTGTAACAGACTTAAGAGTGCCTGAATTCTAATCCTACTCTGACACTTATTTCAAGATGTTGCAGTGAGTTGCTTGATGTGGCCCTTCTAGCCACTGTCCTCCATTCTGTGGTGTTTTGTAAATCCCATTATCCATGCCTGTTTGGGGTGGTGTGGTAGTTAAGGTCAGGTATCAACTTGGCTGGGCAGCTGGTGGTAGTCATTCCCTATGACTGGCAATCAACTCTGTGACGGGATTTAGGTTAATTCTGTTGGGGCAACACAGGTGGAATGTATCTTGAGTCCTGCCTTGCTGGAGGGTATAATTCAAATCACCACCCTTAGCTTCCCTGAGGGTATACCTACGAATCTCCTGGGAAGATTCACTCTCCTCTTGCTCTGGCTTTGTTTTCTTGGATCAGCCTCATCTCACCCCTGGATTTGGGACAGCAGCCGCCGTCTGATCTGCTGATCAAGGTTCATCAAACCCCAAGAGTTGGGAGGATCTGCCAGACCTACTCCAGGACTTGGGACTCGCCAGCCTGCCAGCCTCCACCACTACTACGTGAGACAAACCTTTGGGTGTCTGTGAGTTCTGTGAGGCGTTACAGCGAAATACAGAACCCTAAGACTGGGGAAATTACTGGAAGGAGGAGGAGGAGGAGGAGGGGTTAATGTCTGAAATGATGGAGTGGCATGGTAGTTTGGACATTTGGGACATCTTTGACCTTCGCCTCTTGGGGACCAGCCTCGTGCTGATCTTTCTAAGAGAAATTGTTCAAGCAGATGTCATTTTCATTTATAAAATAGTAATTGTGAGGTATGAAACACATATGGCTTGAAAATACCTTAACACACTGTCTTAAATATCTAAGTAATAATATATAATAAGCAATTATTTTCTATTATTATTCTCTGAGATATTCAAATAACTGAGTATATAACAAATGTAAAGGTCAATATGTGAAGTGCTACTAAAATTTGATTTAGGAATCTTTGTATACGGTATTAAAATTTGATTTAGGAATCTTTATACATACATACATATATATATATATATGGTATTGGGAGCGCTGGTAGCATAGTGCATAAGGCACTTGACGGCTAACCAGAAGGTTGGAGGTTCAAACTGACCAGCCACTCCTCGGAAGGAAGGTTGGGCAATCTACTTCCATAGTGATACTGCCTCAGAAACCCAAGGAGGGGTTGCTATGAGTCAGGTCCGACTCGACGGCACATAACAGCAACATTTATGGTATTGTGTCTGGTTTCTGAAAAGAGCCCTTGAAATTCCCCATCAATCAAGGTGTTTTTCTAAAACAGCCAGGCAACACTTAAACATGCCAACTCATCATATGGTAGCTAACCTCAAGAAGGAAGAGGGACAGGCATGTATATGCATTGAGGCCCAAATGACTATCATAAGGGACCTTCAACCCTGAAGCTTTCTTAGCTTCCTGGATTGGCAAGAACATTTATGCATGGGAGAGGGTGTACCATGTTCCTGGGGACAATGGAATGTTCATGCCCGGTCCTCTCCCAGTCTTTGCCTGATGCATCTCTTTGTTTGTGTACTTGCTAGTTATAATAAATGAGTACTCTAAGTATAAGTAACAGACTCCGTGAATTTTGTTAGCTATTTGGCATAGTGCCTAAGGCACTTGGCTAATCAGAAGGCTGGCAGTTCAAACCCACCAGCTACTCCTTGGAAGGAAGACTGGGCAATCTACTTCCGTAGAGATACTGCCTCGGAAACCCAAGGAGGGGTTGCTATGAGTTGGAACTGACTTGATGGCATTGAGTGTTTTGTTTTTAGTAATAGAGTATCAATAAACCCACAGGGGTAATGAGCCAGGATGAGCTGGCCAGGTAAGTCCTAACTTGTAAAGGCCCAGTTCCAAGTGGCCAGGAAAAGCTGCACAGGCAGTTGATGAAGGACAGAGGCCTTCTAGTGTGTGTCCTTGCCCCAGGAGAATTTTGCGGGGGAGGATGCTGTAGAGAAAACAGTACTGGTCTGATGTTGTTGATGTTGTTATGTGCCATCGAGTCAGCCCCGACTCATAGCAACCCCCCTTTGGGTTTCTGAGGCAGTATCACTACAAAAGTAGATTGCCCAAACCTTCCTTCCGAGGAGTAGCTGGTGGGTTTGAACCTCCAGCTTTCTGGTTAGTAGTCAAGTGCCTTAGGCACTGGTACCTGATGACCTGGCCCTTGTGGCCAGTGAAATTTTGACCTGGCTCGGGGTAATAGGGGATGAAATCTGACCAACTTTGAATAGTTTGGGTCAGAGAAGGGAAGTGCTACGTAAGTGGATGGTGATGAGTATCATGGAAATGAAGGAACATGAAGCCTTGATCTACTGCTAGGTGCAACTTGGATTCACGGTGATCCTTACCCACAGTTAGTGATAAAGGTAGGATTTGTCCAATTTTCCTCTTGATTAATACGGATGGCACACACATGACATTTTGAAACAAAATGACAATGCTACACTGTAAGCTAGTTGGCTTCTCCATTTCCCCTCTGTTTCTAAGTTCAAGAGTAGAGTTAGACACTAATGCTTCTATTTCTAACCAAATTAATTAAGTGATAGCTAGCCTCCAAGACAAGGGAGCTCTGGTAGCATAGTGGCTAAGTCACTTGCCTGCTAACCAGACGGCTGGCGATTCAAACCCACCAGCCACTCCTCGGAAGGAAGGTTGGGCAATCCTACTTCCGTAGTGATACTGCCTCGGAAACCCAAGGAGGGGTCGCTAT
>NW_006921632.1:13822971-13828546 GCF_000298275.1 Orycteropus afer afer | reverse complement strand
AGCCACTCCTCGGAAGGAAGATGGGGCAATCTACTTCCGTAGTGATACTGCCTCGGAAACCCAAGAAGGGGTCGCTATAAGTCGGGTCTGACTTGACAGCACATAACAACAACAACAACAACAATCCCATTCATCTAGTTTATCTTCTGCAGTTTGTGCAATTTCAGTTATGCTTGACAATCTATTTATGTCATAAATCAGGGCCCCTAAATCCGTATATAAGACCAAGGGGCTGTTGTTTAATCAGAACAAGGGACGCTGCATGGTTTAAAATCAAGAAAAGAGTGCATCAGGGCTGTATCCTTTCACCATATTTATCCAATCTATATGCTGAGCTAGTAATCCGAGAAGCCAGACTATATGAAGAACCTGGCATCAAGATTGGAGGAAGAATTATTAACAACCTGCAATACGCGGATGACACAAACTTTGCTCGCTGAAAGTGAGGACGACTTGAAGCACTTACTGATGAATACTAAAGAATAGTCCGCAGTATGGCTTACATCTCAATACAAAGAAAATGAAAACCCTCACAACTGGACCTATAAGCAGCATCACAATAAAGAGAAAAGACTGAAGCTGTCAAAGACTCCACAATGCTCGGTTCTACAATCAACGCCAACGTAAGCAGCAGTCAGGACATCAGATGATGTATAGCATTAGGTTAAGTTGGTTGCAAAAGACCTCTTTCAAATGCTGAGGAGCAAAGATGTCTCCTTGAGGACTAAGGTGCACTTGACACAAGCAATTATATTTTCAATCGCCTCATATGCATGTGAGAGCTGGACAATGAGGAAAAAAGACTGAAGGAGAATTAATGTTTTTGAGTTGTGGTGCTGGTGAAGAATGCTGAAAGTACCATGGACTGTTAAAAGATCTAACAAATCTGTCCTGGAGGAAGTGTAGCCAGAATGTTTGGAAGCAAGAATGGCCACACTCTGTCTCACCTACTTTGGTCATGTTATCAGAAGGGACCACCGGAGAAGGGACCACTGGAGAAGGGATCACTGGAGAAGAATGTCATGCTTGCTAAGGTGGAGGGTCGACGAAAGAGACGGCCCTCAACGTGATGGATTGACACAGTGGCTACAGTGATGGACTCAAGTATAGCAAGGATGATGGAGTTGGCATAGGACCAGGCAGTTTTGTTTTGCTGTGCACAGTAGCTATAAATCGGAGACAACTCAATGGCACCTAAAAACAACAACAATTCTGTCCCTCTTTTTCCCTTGAGGAATTTTATAGTTTTAGGTTTCTCTTCCCCATTTAATGGATTTCAAAACTTTGTCAGATCAGGTGACCATAGGTTGATGGATCTATTTCTAGGTTCTCAATTCTATTCCACAGATCTATGTGTCTGTCATTGTACCAGTACAAGGCAGTTTTGACTACTGTGACTGTATAGCAGGTTTTGAGATCTGGGAGAGTGAGACCTCCTACTTTGTTCTTCTTCAATCATGCTTTGCTTATCCGAGGTCTCTCTCCCTTACATATAAAATTAGTGATTGCTTTTTCCATATCCGCAAAGACTATTGATGCGATCTGGATTTGGACTGCATTGAATGTATAGATTGTTTTGGATAGTAATGACATTTTTACAATGTTCAAACTTCCTATCCATGAGCATGGTATCTTCTTCCATTTATGTAGATGTCTTATGATTTCTTGAAGTGCTCTTTTATGGTTTTGTTTGTACAGATTTTTTGTGTGCCTGGTAAGATTTATTCCAAGTATTTAATTTTTTTGGCAACTATTGTAAATGGTATTGATTTCCTTATTTCGTTTTCAGCAATCTCTCTGCTGGTGTACAGGAATCAAATTGATTTTTGGATGTTGATCTTGTATCCTACGGCTATGCTAAATCTATTAGTTCTAGTAGTTTATTTTTACTGAGTCTCTTAGGTTTTCTATGTATAGGATCATATCATCAGCAAACAGGGATAGTCTGACTTTTTCCTTACCAATTTGGATACCTTTGATTTCCCTTTCTTGCCTTATGGCCTGGCTAGGACTTCTAATACAATGTTGAACAGAAGTGGTGATAGAGGGCATCTTTGTCTGGTTCCTGTTTACAAGGGGAATGGTTTCAGTCTCTCTCCATTGAGAATGACGTTGGCTGTTGGTTTTGCAAAGATGCCCTTTATTATGTTGAGGAATGTCCCTTCTATCCCTATTTTGCTGAGTGTTTTTGTCAGGAATGGGTGTTGGATTTTACCAAATGCCCTTTCTGCATCGATTGATATGATAATGTGGCTCTTTTCCTTTGTTATATTTATATTACAGATGATGTTGATTGTTTTTCTAATGTTGAACCACCCTCGCATACCTGCTATGAACCCCACTTGGTTGTCATGTATTATTTTTTCCATATGTTGTTTGAATCTACTGGCTAGAATTTTGTTGAAGATTTCTGCATCTATATTCATGAGGAATATTGGTCTGTAGTATTCCTTGTTAGTGGTATCTTTCCTGGTTTTGTTATCAAGGTTATGCCTGCTTCATAAAATGAATTGGGAGGATTCCATCCTTTTCTGTGTTCTGGAAGGGTATGAGTAGAATTGGTGTCAGTTCTCTGAACATTTGGCAGAATTCTCCAGTGAAACTGTCTGGGCCAGGGCTTATATTGGTTGGTAATAATCTGTTCAAATTTGTTCTTTTGTCATAGGTCTATTCAAATTTTCTACCTCAAGTCTGTGTTAGTTTAGGTAAGTAGTATGCTTCTAGAAATCTGTCCATTTCATCTAGTTTTTCAAGTTTGTTGAAGTACAGTTCTTCATAGTATCCTGATATTGTCTGTTTTATTTCAGTTAGTTCTGTTGTGATGTCACCCAATTCATTTCTTATTCATGTTATTTGTATTCTCTCCCTCTTTTCCTTTGTTAAATTTACCAGTGGGGTTTGTCAACTTCATTAATCTTTTCAAAGGACCAACTTCTACTCTTGTTGATTTTTTCTTTTTCTGTTTCACTGATTTCTGCTCAAGTCTTTGTTATTTCTTTTGTTCTGATGACTGTACGCTTTTTTTGTGTGTGTGTGTGCCTCTTTTTCTAATTGTTGCATCTAAGTGTTTATTTTGGCTCAATCTTCTTTTTTGATGTGTGCATTTACTGCTATAAATTGGCCTATGATCACTGCTTTTGCTGTGTCCCAAAGATTTTTGCATGTTTTGTTTTCTTTCTCATTTGATTCAAGGAATTTTTTAATTTCAATTTTTATTTCTTCTATTGCCCAGTTGTTTTTAAGGAGGGTGTTATTCACTTTCCACGTGTTTGCACTTTTTCTGTTATTTTCTTATTGTTGATTTCTAATTTTACAGCATTGTGATCTGAGAAGATGCATGGCAGTATTTCAATGTTTTTAAACTTATTAAGGCTTGCTTTGTGGCCTAACATATGGACTACCCTGGAAAATGTTCCATGTGCACTGGAAAAGAATGTATATTGTGTTGTTGTTGGGTGAAGTGCTTTGTATATGACTTCAAGATCAAGTTGGTAGATTGTATTGTTTAGTTCTTCTGCATCTTTGTTGAATTTCTTTCCAGTTGTTTTATCTTTCATTCAAAGTGGTATATTAGAGTCTCCTGCTATGACTGTGGAGTCATCTATTTGTCTTTTCAATTCTGTTAAAGTCAGACTTACGTATTTTGGGGCTCATTCATTGGGTCCACAGATACTTATTACTGTTATATTGTCATGTTCAATCAATCCCTTAATCATTATATAATGTCCTTCCTTGTCTCTTATGGTGGTTTTTGTCTTAAAGTCAGTTTTATCAGAAATTAATATTGCCACTCCTGCTCTTTTATGGTTGCCATTTGCTTGATATATCTTTTTCCAAGCTTTGATTTTCACTCTATTTTTGTCTTTCTCTCTAACGTGTGTCTCTTGTAGGCAGCATATTGATAGGTTATGTTTTCTTATCCAGTTTTCAACTTTCTGTCTCAAGTGATGCATTTAATCCATTGATATTCAATATAATTATCAACTAGTATGAATTCTGTATGTGTTTTTTCATGGTGTTGCTGATTTCTTTGCTCCATATAATTTTCTGTGCTGAACTCATTTTGTTTATAAATTGTTTTCGTTGCTACTGTTTTACTATTTTCCAAATATTTGTGCTTGTCCTCTTTTTAATTTTGATGTGAAGGTTTATCATTTTTCTTTGAGGTTACCTAGTGATTTATAATTTTCTTCCCAAGTTTAGAACAGGCTATCTTGCAAATGTCTTGACTTCCTCACCATTTACAAGTTCTGTAACAATATTATTTTTTTTTCTCTTTTTTTGGTTTGTAATTGTCCTCATTTACCAACTGATATCTCTCATTCCCTGGTTACAATCTTATGAACTTATTTTACTTTGGATACCTCCATAACTGGGTTGGTTTCTGGGTTATGTCACCTTGTGTGTTAATGGTTGGCTGTTGTTGGTTCTCTGTTCTAAAGACCCCCTTTAGCATCTCTTCTAAGGCTGGTCTGGTTTTAACAAAGTCCCTTAATTTCTGCTTATCTGAAAATGTCCTAATTTCACCATTATGTTTGAAAGACAATTTTGCTGGGTATATAATTCTTGGTTGGAAATTTTTTCTCTGAGTTTTATATATACCATCCCATTGTTTTCTCGCCTGCATGGTTTCTGCCAAGAAATCCCAGCTTAGTCTTATTGGTTGCCCTTTGTAGGTAACTTTCCTTTTTTCCCTGATATGATGAAAGATGAGAATATATCCATTCAGGAAATCCAACAAACCCCAAACAGGAGAGACCCCAAAAGAAAATCACCAAGAATATCATCATCAAACTCACCAAAAACAAAAACAAAGAAAGAATCATGAGAGCAGCACGGGAAAAATGAAAAGTTACCTACAAGGGGCAACCAGTAAGACTAAACTCTTGATTTCTTGGCAGAAACCATGCAGGCAAGAAGACAACGGGACGGTATATATAAAACCCTAAAAGAGAAAAATCTCCAACCAAGAAACCAACCCAGCTATGGAAGTATCCAAAGTAAATAAGCCTACAAGATTGTAAACAGGGAACCAGAGACATCAATTGACAAATGAAGACAACTACAAACCAAAAAGAGGGAATAAACTATGTCATTACAGAACTTTCAGATGGTAGGGAAGTCAAGACAACTACAAGATAGAACAGACTGTCCTAAACTTGGGAAGAAAACTATAAATCACAGGGCAACCTCAAAGAAAAATGATAAGCCTTCACATCAAAAGAAAAAGAGGACCAGCACAAATATTTAGCAAATACTAAAACAATAGCCACAAAGGAAGTGATAACACGATTCATAAACAAAATGAGCTCAGCAGAGAAAATTATATGGAACAAAGAAATTGACACTATGAAAAAGCACACAAAAATAACAGCAACAAATTCTTATTTGCCGATAATTACGTATATGGCAAGGGATTTATCTCTAAGATTTATAGAAAACTCCAATGCCTCAACACCAAAGGAATTAACAATTCAATTGAAAAATGGGCAGAAGACATGAATAGACACTTCACCAAGGAGGATATTCAGGTGGCCAGCTAATATATGAAGAGATGCTCACAATCATTGGCCAT
>NW_006921632.1:13820325-13822411 GCF_000298275.1 Orycteropus afer afer | reverse complement strand
AAAAAAATGCACTGACCCATGTTAGTTTTGTGTATTTCACTGTACATAAATAATATTTCAAAAAAATGCATTTAAAAAAAAAAAAAAAACTAACAAAAAACAAAAAGAACAAATCAGGGTATGTGGGAGAGGACAGGGCAGGGCACCCAGGCTCCATCAGAACACAGAGAGTGGGAGGGAATTCCTGCCAGCCCAGAAGGTGGGTGAAGGTGAGGGATGCCCACATCTCAGTTCACCAAGAGGGTGTTGAGTATAAGAGTAACAAGGAGAGTATTGCACCTTTCCAGTCATCGGCCTCTGAAATGTCTGTGCTGCCCTTGGCAAGCAGAGCCTATCCTCAGGTCCCTGAAATATGAACGAGAATGCTGTTGCTTTAAATATAAAATGGCCGCTGCTTGTGAACATTCAAAATGACAGCGCTCTCTGGAAAGCTGAAAGTCCATAGTTCAGTTTGTGTTCTTTACTGTTTCCCTTTTTAGCCATCAGCCACCAGTACAGTTGTCCATGCAGCGCTTGGTGAGCAGCGCCTATTTTTAGGTTAATTTTCAGGTTCTAACACCACCTGAAAATATTCAAATTGTCTGTGCCAACAGGAGAGCTGACAGTCCACATCTCTGTTTATCTTATTCCTTGTATTCACTCAGCTTCTTCTATTAGCTGGTGCATTTTACTGTATGTTAGTTATATCTCAATTAAAATGTTAAATGTAGCAATGACTGTAATACAAGTGAACTAAGAATGAATTATTTACATAAAATTTATTTTCCAGCTAACTAAAGTATACATTTTTAAAACCCACATCTTTTCAGTTTTTATTTAAAAAGTGTGTTACAAATAGTCTTACCTATAAAAGCTATCTTTTTTAAGGGCATCTTATGTGTGCCAAGGATGATACTAAGTTGTTTACATTCATTAACTCGTTTAATTACAAATTCTTTTTACATGATAAGGGAACCAAGATTTAAAATGTTTAAGAAACAAATCTGTCACAATCAATTCCACATCACACTCAGGTCCAGGTCTTGTTGATTCTAAAGCTCATATTTCTCATATGTAACAATGCTCAGTTTTCTTACTGTCTCAGAACCACCCTTTGGAACCTGATAAATAAAACATGTCTCTCTGGTGCCATTAAGTTCTGTTGGGCCACTGGCCCTTATATGAAACAGCAGTTACAGAATATTATGCCATTTTAGCTGGTGATTCTTATATCTCTTGTCTTGCTGTCAGTTTTTACTTCTTAGTATATCTGTATCTTGGCAACCTTAGTCATCCCATTCACAACTCCAAACTCCAAGCTGTTTCTAATTTACTATCTACCAAACCAAAAAAAATTACAAGTTGGTAAGGATAAGATCTTACCAAACTAGTGAATGTCTTACAAAACAATTTTTTTATATCACTGTTAAAGATTGTGACATAGAAAACTGCATACAATAGAACCAAGCTGTGATTTTTAAAGCTATATGCAGCACTCTCAGGGCCTAGTTAGGAGAGGGATGGATGGTAAGGAAGAGCTGACTCAAGAAAGAGCTTCAGCTCCCTAATGCTTTCCAACCAGAGTAGCTCTGCTTTTGCTTTAATATTTGGGATTCCAAACAAAATTCTTTAAGTTTTTTTTAAAGTATGAGAACTATTAAGGTAACAAAAATACTGTAAAGTATTGTAAAATCAAGTGACAGTCAATAGAAAATGATTAAACATTCAACATGCCAAATAGTTCTTGAAGACACAGTTACTAAACGCCTATACCAAAGCATTAGATGTTATTGAAATTGTTCAGGGATTACTTCATATCATACTTCTCTTTCTCTAACTTGTACAATATCTAAAACAAAGTTAGGTCCCTGGGTAGCTAGCACAAACTGTTTGAACTTGACTACTAACCTAAAGGCTGCTGGTTCAAATCTACCCAGTGATATCTCAGAAGAAAGACCTGATGATCTGTTTTCATAAAGACGACAGACAAGAAAATCCTATGGAATAGTCCTACTGTGCGACACACAGGGTCACCGTAAGTTGAATTAACTTGACAGCAAGATTGAACATTAATTTATCCATATATATATATACATACATACATATA
>NW_006921632.1:13803958-13819830 GCF_000298275.1 Orycteropus afer afer | reverse complement strand
GAGATGCTCATACAGCTTTTCCTCCTTTATCTAGCAACAGATGAATTCCAATAGATCTTTGAAGTTCAGGAATAAATTCCACTATTAATAAATGTTAGTACCACAAAAATAGAGCAATAAAATAAGCAAAGTACTGGTAACTCCTAATTGAGATGACTTAATAAATGTAACTACAGATCAATTCTATCTAGGATATCGATGAAGAAATTCAGCATTATGTTATGCAACATACCATTACCAATGAGAATACTAGGTAGGTACTAATATTTATTAAGGGAGTTCTGGTGGTGTTGTGCCTAAGGCATTTGACTGCTAACCAGAAGGCTGGCGGTTCAAATCCACCAGCCACTCCTTGAAAGGAAGACTGGGCAATCTACTTCTGTAGAAAAACCCCCTTGGAAATCCAAGAAGGAGTCGCTATAAGTTGGATTGACTCGACAGCAGTGAGTCTGGTTTTTTTTTATTATTATTATTTAACATTTATTAAAGATTTTGTATATGTAAAGCATTGTTCTAATAATTTTATTTGTATTGTTTAATGTTTACAGCAATGGTAAGTGGTAGTAGGTTCTACTGTTTTATAAAAATAGTAAAAAGCTTCCTTTCTCTTTGCTCTACATCAATTTAAGTATCAATAAAATCATCTATTCCTTGAAGGTCTGAAGGAGAAGGTTCCTTGAAGAAGTCACTTGTCAAAAAAGTGTGAGACAGGTATGTTTAGGTTTTCAGTCTATTCTTGGGTCAGTTTTTAAGATTTGTATTTTCCTAGAAAATAATGTACTTTCATTTTCTAATACACCAGATGTGTCAAACCATTCTCTCATAATTATGTGAATATCATATGGGTCTATGGTTACTTTCCTTCTCATAATGGTAATTTTTTTGTGTGTTTCCTTTATTTGTAAAGAAAAAAGAAGTTGTTGACTACTTTTATTTATTTTCTTTTAACTGCAGAACATATCCTAGTTTTATTTATCCTATCTTCTCTGTTTTCTTATTACTTGCTTTACCTTTATTTTCTCCAACTTTTCTTAGATTGTGTCATTTCATTGAATACTAACTCCTTTATTTTTGTTTTTTTTAGTAATGAAATTCTTAGAAATAATATCTGTTTCATATGCTACTTATTTCATTTTTATTATAATTATTTTTTAATTATTATTTTTATTACTGCGATTTGGGTGCAAATTTATAGAGCAAATTGGTTTTCCATTCAACAATCCATATACATTCTGTTTTGTGCCAGTTATTGCAATCCCCACAATATAACAGCATTCTTCCCACTTTTTCCCTGCACCCATCCTTTCCCTTTGTTCTTTCGCATCCTTCCTGCCTTCCCAGCTCTATCCCTAACAAATGCTGTCCTCTTGATCTCATATGCTTGAGTGTTCTAATGAGTGCATACCTTCCTGACACTACTGCTCACCTTACATGCCTGCCTGTCTACTGTTTGGCTGACAGCTGAGTTACAGAAGTTAAGTTCAGTTCCCAGTTTGAAGGGTATCTAAGGGCCATAGTCTTGGGGGTTCTACCAATCTTCATCAGACCAGTAAGCCTGGTCTTTTTTATAATTTTGAGTTTTGGTCCACATTTTCCCCCACTCTATCCATGACGTTTTATAGGGATCCCTTTAAGAGTGGTCAGCAGTGGCGGTGGTGTTGTTTTTGCTGCTGTTTGCCGTCAAGTAGGACCTGACTCACAGCGACCCCTCCTTGGGTTTCCGAGGTAATATAACGACAGAAGTAGATTGCCCAACTTTCCTTCTGAGGGGTGGCTGGTGGGTTTAACCACCAGCCTTCTGGTTAGCAGTCAAGTGCCTTAGGCACTATGCTACCCATCCAGTTCATCTGGTCTCAGGGTTGTGCAGGCTGAGGTTCAAGTTCTCCATTAGTCCTTTAGACTAATTGTTTCCTTGCATCTTTGATTTTTCTTCACTCTTCTTTGCTCCAGATAGGGAAAGACCATTAGTTGGACCTTAGATGGCCACTCACAAGCTTTTAAAACCCCAGGTGCTGCCCACCAAACTAGGATTTAGAACACTGTCTTTATGGACTATGTTATACCAATTGACCTTAGTATCCCCCAAGGCTATGGTCGAGTTTCCATACCCACAGCCTCATTCTCTCAAGGTGTTTGGTTATTCTAAGACATTTTCTTAACGTCATCCCCTGTATGTTCTACATTCACAGGTACATTTGAAGTACATATAAATACACAGCTAAAGAAAGCCTCTGTCAAAGCTATATATATATTCATGGGTGTAGTCCCTTCCTATTTCTGTTCAGATTGAGTGTCTATGTGTTGTTGTTGTTGGTGTGTTTGCTGTCGAGTCAGACTCAACTCATAGCGACCCCTCCTTGGGTTTCTGAGGCAGTATCACTACGGAAGTAGACTGCCCCATCTTCCTTCCAAGGAGTGGCCGTTGGGTTTGAACCGCCAGCCTTGGGTGTGGCAGCTGACTGCCCGAGGCCCTGAGGCCATCCCCTAGGGCCGAGTGTCTATGTATCTACTTATTAATTATTATTTTTATTATTACTGTTATTGCAGGATTGCATAATAGCATTCACGTTTGTTGCCTTTAACTCTTGTGCTTGTCCCTGTGTCTCCCACTGTCTTAATCCTGATCATTTTGTGCTGACCTCTCCTGTGACATATATTGTCTTCCTTTCACCTAAGTTAGTATGTGTCTACCCTCTAGTTGGTGATTTTCTCTTCATTCCTCTCCCACCCCTGGTAACTGTCAAAGGACGTTTATTTCTGTGTGTAAAACTTTTCTAACTTTTTTACAGTGGTCTTACACAACATTTGTTCTTTTGTGATTGACTAATTTCACTCAGTATAACATCATCTAGGTTCATCCATGTTATGAGGTGCTCTGCAGATTCATCATTATTCTTAATATTGCATGGTTGTAATTATTTTCTATAACTGCCATTTTGCAATTATCGCGACACCACTGGACTAAGATATTTTTAGGAGAATATTTTTACACTTTTCAAGTGATTAGGGCTTTTCTTTTGAGGTTTGGGAAAATTTTGCTAGATTTCAGCTCTCTGTTTATTATTAACTTAAAATTTCACTGAAGAGAACACGATTGACTATATGCAGTGCAAGGATTGCTTTTATATGGACTTTCTAGTCAAAATCTTGTAACTCACACCAAGTAACTGGATGGGATTATGCAAATCAGGTGCTTTAGGCCTACTGAGGGTATTAGATAGCTTGCTAATAATGCAAATAAGGTGCATGGCACCTTTGTGGGGGTTGCTGCTGTTGTTATATGCCATTGAGTCGGCCCTGACTTATAGCTCCATGTATTAAGGTGTATGGAACCCTAATGTGGGGACTGATCAGTCTTGTCATCCTTCTAGGGTTAAAATGAGCCATCCTACAGGCAGAAAGGAGGGACCTGACTACCACCAAAAAGAGACAGGAGAAAGCTGTAACACAAGAAATGGCAAGACTATGAGAAGCAGTGGCAGAAAAATGGCAGCCACAGAGGCAGCAGACGCAGGAGACCAGCAGCAGACAGTGCCATGGGCTTCCTAGCCAATGAAGCAAGAGAGCTGAGCATCTTCAGGGTAAGTTTCCCCATACCCTTGTATTTCTGTATTCTTCCTTGGATTTGTATAGTTTTGGTTTTATATACAAATAGTCCCTGACTTATGACACTTAGAAGCCTTTTTTTTTTTTTTTTTAAAAATGTATTTATGATTCATTTATTTTTTTATGCATGCATGCCCATATGTAAGGAGCTCTAGTGGTGTGGTACCTAATGCATTTGACTGCCAACCCAAAGGTTGGAGGTTCAAACCCACCAGCCACTCCTCAGAAGGAAGGTGGGGCAATCTACTTCTGTACAGATTTACTACTTGGGAAACCCAATGGGGGTCTCTATCAGTCAGAATCGACTTAATGGCATCGAGTTTGGTTTGGTTTTCTGCATGTATGTATTAAAATATCCGTAAGTTTATATGTAATGTTTCCAACCCCCAAAGACAAATAAAGATGAGACTTAAAAAGATACTTATGATAAAAGGCAATAATAATGAAAACTGAAAAAAAATGATGTATTCAACTTACATCAGAACCAACTTACAACAGTCATCACAACAGAATCCTGTTATAAGATGGTGACTGCTTGTACTTCAATGCTTTATCTTTAAAAAATAAAGACTGATAGTTTCCTTTCATAAGAAACCATATACTTGATTATTACAAAGAACCTCTTTTTTTCCCTCACCTGACATTTACTGCATTAGTTCAAATTTGTTTAACAATCCCAATCAACTCAAGTTTTTTGTTTATATTTGCCTAGTATATTGTTTTGACCATACATTTACTTCCAATTCCTTTAGTAACTTTGTTCAAGGTGTATTTGTAAATATCAAGGCTAAAGCTGAGCTTCATATTTTATCTAATCTGAGTTGTGTTTTTAATTGCTGAGCTGAAGTTATGGGCAGTTATTTTTTAACAGGCATAGTCGGTCTTGTTTTTGTGTCTTCTGAGTTTTTTCCCTTTCATGTGCATTCCTTTTGTTTTCTGTCTTTTGCTACACAGTTATTTGACACAATAAATGATGCACATGGTTAAATGCTAGAGTACTAGCAAAACGATTGGCTGCTGGAACTCATCCCGAGGCACCTCGTAAGACAGGCCTAGATATGTTTCAGAAAGGTCAGTTCTACTCTGCATGCATACAAGATCTTCATGAGTGGGAACTAACTCAAGGGCAACTAAAACAACCATCTGCCAAGCACTATATTTAATGTAAGAAATACAATGGTAAAGAATAAGTCAGCTATGTATAGTTAATTGCAAACAGTGGTATTGCTCTTCCCCACGCTATTCTAACACCCTGAGATACTCTAAAGGTAGTGAGGGTAGACAAGGCTATCAAGGAACATTTCTATTAAGATAGGACATTTAAAAAAAAAAAAAACCCCACTGTCATCGAGTCAGATCTGACTCACAGCAACCTCTCCTTGGGTTTCTGAGGCAGTATCACTACGGAAGTATACTGCCCAACCTTCCTTCCAAGGAGTGGCTGGTGGGTTTCAAGTGCCAGCCTTCTGGTTAGCAGTCAAATGCCTTAGGCACTACGCCACCAGAGCTCCCACTTAAGAGGTAGGCAGGCCATATCGAGCAGGGGTTTCCGGGTCATATTAATGAACGTGTATTTTATTCTGAGTAGTGCAAAACCAGATGCCACTGGGATGATTCCAATTCACACTAACCCCATGTGTGTCAAAGTAGAATTGTGTTCCACAGGGTTTTCAATGTCTGGCTTTTCAGAATTAGATCACCAGCATTTCTTTTAAGGCACCTCTGGGTTGACTTGAACCTCCAGCCTTTCTGTTAGCATCTGAGTATATTGCCATTTGCACCACCCAGGGTCTCCATGGGTATAATAGGTACCCTGAAATACATTTAAAGAAGGAATAGACTTTCATCATATTTCCATTTTTTAAATGCTGTGTAGAGAACAAACTGAAGCATGGCACAGGTAGAACTGTGGAAACCAAGTGGTACAATACAGTACCACACAAGAGATGGTAGTGATACTGATAAAAGGACAGATATACAGACCAATGGAATACAGCTGAGAATCCAGAAATAAACCCATACAACTATGGTCAACTGATTTTTCAATAATGGTGTCAAATCCACTCAATGGGAAAAGAATAGTCTCTTCAACAAATGATGTGAGGATAATTGGATCTCCACATGCAAAATAAATAAAGTGAACCCATTTCTCACACCATTTATAAAAACTAATTCAAAATGGATAAACGACCTAAATTTAACAGCTACAGCCATAAAAGTCTGACAAGAAAATATAGGGGTAAAGCTTCAGGACTTCCTTTTAAACAAGAGATTCCTAAATATGATACCAAAAGCACAAGTAGCAAGATAAATGTCTAGGTAAATTAGACTTCATCAAAATTATAACCTTTGTGCATCAAGAAATATTATCAAGAAAGTGAAAAGTCAACTTACAGAATGACAGAAAGTATGTGGAAACCATAAATCAGATTAAGGTTTAAATACAGAGAAAAAAAGAAAAAAAGAAAAAAGCTCTTGAAACTCAACAATAAAAAAAAATTGAAAACCCAATTTTTAAAATGGGCCAAAAACCTGATACACCTGTCTCCAAAGAAGATACACAAACAGCCAATAAGCACATAAAAAGAAGTTCAAAACCATTAGTCAGTCACCAAAACCAAATTCATTGCCGTCCAGACAATTCCAACTCACAGCAAGCATGAAGGATAGAATAGAACTGACCCACAGATTTCCAAGGCTGTAATCTTTATAGAAGCAGACTGCCATTCTTTCTTCCATGGAGCTGCAGATGGGTTTGAACTGCCAACTTTTCAGTTAGTAGTCAAGCATTTAACCACTGAGCAACCAGGGCTCCCCTTCATTCAAATGCAAATCAAAACCACTATCAGTTGTACATCTGTAAAAAGTCCAACTGGCAAAAGTTGTGTGACAAATATATTTTGGTCATTGACCAAAAACAACAACAACAACAAAATAGCTGCTGAGCCTGCTTATATATAGTCAAAAATATCATGAGATTTTGCTTCTTGGTTTGGGGGTTAAGGGTCATAGTTTCATGTGTCATCGAAGTTAATGTGCCTAATAAAGCATTTAGTGCTTCTGTTCAATCTCCTAGCTTGTTGTGTAGTGCCTAGGGTCTTAAAAAGCTTGCAAGCAGACATCCAAGGCACAACAATTGGTCTCTATTCACCTAGAACAATAGAGGAAGAAGAGGAGTCAGGAATAGGAGGAGGAAATGGAATGGCTGGTTAAAAGCCTCCATAAACAACTACCTCTTTTGCCATCATATCAGAAGAACTATATGGTGCCTGGCTACCATTATTGAACATTTTGATGGAGGATTCTACAGCAGAATCCTGATCAAAAAAAGGAAAATGCAGAACAAATTTTCAAATTCTCATAGATGTCAGAATTTCTGGAGCCATGGAGGCTGGATAAATGCCTAAAACTATTCCCCTGAGATAATCTTTAATATCCCAAAAATATTCCCTGAAGTAAAGAAGAGTTTAATTTAACTAGTAAAAGAAAAATCTGCCTTGAGCATTATCCTATTTTAATATCTATATAGGATCAAATTGGTAAGAGCAACACAAAAGAATACACAGGACAATGTCATAAGACAAAGTGTATGTGAACTGCTGTATGGAAAGTGAATTTGTTCTGTAACTTTCACCCAAATCACAGTTAAATAAAAAGAATAGACAGGAACCTTACAAGGCGGTGAGTTTATGCTAATGGTGAGGACAAATCAGAAAAGGAGGGTGAGAATGGTTACACAACTTAAAGAATGTAATCAGTGTCACTGAACTGTACATGTAGAAACTATCGAATTGGTCTACATTCTGCCATGCATATTCTCAACAACAAACACATTTTTTAAAAAGACCATGACCAGATGACTACTTTGGGGAAAAAGGAAAATAACATGTATTGATGAAGATGTGGAAAACTCAGAACACTTTTACACTGCTAGGGGAATGTAAATTTGTGTAGTTGCTTGGAAAATAGTCTGACAGTTCTTTAAAAAGTTAAATAGAGAATTCCTAGGTATACATCAAAAAACAAATTGAAAGCAGCACATATACATAAAACATTATTCATTGTAATATTTACAATAGCCAGAAGGTGGAAACAACCCAATGTCCATCAACAGATGAATGGTAAACAAAATATGGTGTATTCATACAATGGAATATTATCCAGCTGTAAAAAGAAATGAAGTTCTGATACATGCCACCAAATGAATGAACCTTGAAAACATTATGCTCAGTGAAATAAGCCAGACACAAAGAACAAACACTGTATGACTTCACTTATATAAATAACCTAGAATAGGCCAATTCATCAAGACGAAAGAAGATTAGTGGTTACCAGGAGTCAAGAGAAGATGGAGGAATGTGGATTTAAACAAGAAAAGAAAGAAAAAGGGGGGGGGGGAGAGAGAGAGAGATGACCATGGCTAAGAGTAGTAAGTAAACAGTGAAGATGATAAACCAAAAAAACCAAACTCACTGCCGTCAAGTCAATTTGACTCATAGCGACCCCTCCTTGGGTTTCTGAGGCACTATCTCTACGTAGAGGAAGTAGATTGCCCAATCTTCCTTCCAAGGAGTGGTTGGTGAGTTTGAACCACCAGGCTTTTAGTTAGCAGTCAAATGCCTTAGGCACTATGCCACCTGAGCTCCCAGTAGAGACAATGGATGGATCCAAAATTTTAATGAAGACAGTACTGTATTAGTCATCCTCTCCTTGCCCCCATTTTAAACTCATATACTCTATTTTTAGTTCTTTTCAAGGTTACTTTTACATATAATACTATTTGGCTTTTATGATAAAGACATCCCTACTTCTATACATAAAGTAGTTCATTCAGTAAATATTTATTAAGTGCCTATTATTGCCAGATACCATTCTGAGCATGGAAAGCAGAGAACAAAAAAATTACTATCGTCACAAGCCTTACAAGTTATAAAACAAAATAAAACCTAGCCTTCCTTATATATCTGGTTATGTCCTAACAGATGATTCTAAGTCACTAACATTAATTTAAAACATTTTTGTGCTGTTATACAGTCAAGAATTTACTCACTTAATATACATTTACAAAACACCATCTACATGCCAGGCTACAGTCTGCAGGTATACAGAAGTATCAGGGTGCATACATTATAGTAAAGACAGGCAAACAAACATTAATATACACATACTCCTGGCAATGCCTACGGCACAGCAGGCTCCCCTTCCCCACCACACCTTCTCAACCACCACGGAGTCCATGTGGCTTAGGGTGTAGGAGGAGGTAGTCAAGGGTTACCCGCTGCCTCTGGAGCCATAGGGTCCTACTATTACTAGCCATGCTCCAGGTCTCCACACAGACCCCCATATCTCACCTCTCAACCCTCCTGCTCTGCCAGCCCCAGAGATGGACCTTGGCAGTAGATGGATCTCAGGCCTGTAGGCAGATGAGGTCTGGCCACCTGAGCCCAGTGGAGGATGCCAAGGTGGCAGACAGCCCTCCTCCCAACTCTAGCAACCCCTCCTTGGAGAAAATAATCCAAGAAGCTAGACTGTATGAAGAAGAACATGGGATCAGAATTGGAGGAAGGCTCATTAACAATCTGTGATATGCATATGACACAGCCTTGCTTGCTAAAAGTGAAGAGGATCTGAAGCACTTACTGATGAAGATCAAAGACTATAGCATTCAGTATGGAACACATCTAACATAAAGAAAATTACTGAATAGTCCATAGACCATAGACTACCAGAACAAACCTGTCTTGAAAGAAGTATACCTCCTTAGCAGCTAGGATGGCAGTGAGACTTCGTCTCATGTACTCTGAACAAGTGTACAGGAGGGACCAATTTCTAAAAAAGGATATCGTACTTGGTAAAGTAACAGATCAGCAAAAAAGAGGAAGACCCTCAATGGGATACACTGACACAGGGGCTGCAACACAGCAACAATTATGAGGATGGGGTGGGACCAGACGGTGTTTTGTTCTGTGGTAAATAGGGTCAACTATGAATTGGAACCAACTCAACAGCCTGTAACAACAGTAGATACACAAGTAGATTTGCCTAACGAATTGTCTAAACATTTACATGCAAAAAAATGAGACATTTTCATGCCTAGCTTATTGAAAATACTGTTTTATAGTAACAACTGAAACATGCATTTAAAAAAAACAAACCAAACCTCATTGCCATCAAGTCGATTCGACTCACAGCAACCCCTTCTTGGGTTTCCGAGGTGGTATCTCTACGGAAGTAGACTGCCCAATCTTCCTTCCGAGGAGTGGCTGATGGGTTTGAACATTTGACTGCTAACCAAAAGGATGGCAGTTCAAACCGACCAGCCACTCCTTGGAAGGAAGACTGGGCAATCTACTTCCACATAGATACCACCTCGGAAAACCAAGGAGGAGTTACTATGCGTCAAATCGATTCT
This sequence comes from Orycteropus afer afer, assembly GCF_000298275.1. Taxonomy (NCBI): domain Eukaryota; kingdom Metazoa; phylum Chordata; class Mammalia; order Tubulidentata; family Orycteropodidae; genus Orycteropus; species Orycteropus afer. The sequence continues at coordinate 13,809,812 of NW_006921632.1, read as the reverse complement.
CTGGCTGTGACTTAAACATGCATTTGGTGACTATAAAATCTTCTAAACCCCAATATTAATTAAAATATTATTACTAGCACTTAGGTTAACAAGACATACATAATTTCAAATCTTACTGAGCTTATAGTTTAGTGTGAGAAACAGAAAAACACACAAGCAATTAAATGCTATTATGAGAGAAATAAAAATATAAGAAGGATTTTAGGTAAAGATAAAAACTTCTGACTAGGTATCAAAGTTCTTCAATAAGTGAGGGAGTATATACAGGAAAGCAGTAGAAGTTTAATTCATGAATAAATAGAATCAATGAGTAAACTGTCAAATAACATCTTAAGAATGAAATTGTGGCATTAAATTTAACTTCATTTTAAAGTAACGTATATGAAACAAAGCATGTGAAGTGCTAAAATAAGATTTGAAAAAGCATTACTAGAATTTAAAGACGTGGAAGGTAAGATGATACTGAGACAGGCAAAAAGAAAAGTCTTTTAGAAATAGTTTCCAAGTTGAAGGTCAGAGGATGAAGAAGAGTTGAAGGAGTGAAAATAAGTCATATAATAAATGCCACATGAGCAAAGACTATTCAAACTTAGAAATTAGTGAAAGAGCTTAGAGAAAAAAAGTCATCCATTCAATAAACATTCACTAATTTACTACATAAAAATGATATAAAAGACCCAGGGAATCAAAGGTGAAAAACAGTCTCTATTCTTAAAAAGTCTACAGAATGGTATGGAACAGATTTTAAAAACCAGCTGTGCTGAGTATTAATATTAGATTTAAATTTAGGATGCTATGGAAGGAAGGCTGGGCAATCTACTTCCGTAGTGATACCGCCTCGAAAACCCAAGGATGGGTCACTATGAGTCGGGTCCGACTCAATGGTACATAACAACAACAACAACAACATGGAAATATAAAAGATGGGTACCTAAGCAAATTCAATGGGAATAGAGAATGTTTTCTGAAGGCAATCACATCTAAAGTAAGACATTTGATGAACAGAAATAAATGGGGGGAGGGTAATAGAAGGAGATATAAAACATCAGAGATTAGAGCATGTGCAAAGACCAAGAAGAAATAGAGCACAACACAGGTAACAAAATATGGCTAGGGCATACTCTTATGTGGGTGAACATCAAGAGCTAAGGCAGGGAAAAAAAAGCATGAACCAGATCATGAATCGATTTGTGTGGATTTAAGGAGTATATATAGACTTCACCAAGTCCACACTAAAAGACTGATACAAAGAGAAGATAAAAAGATTAGAATAGTGAGGGACCAGATAATCTAGAACAGGGACTGTTGTTGTTGTTGTTGTTATGTGCCGTCGAGTCAAACCTGACTCATAGCGACCCCTCCTTGGGTTTCCGAGGCGGTATCACTACGGAAGTAGGATTGCCCAACCTTCCTTCCGAGGAGTGGCTGGTGGGTTTGAACCGCCAGCCGTCTGGTTAGCAGGCAAGTGTCTTAGCCACTATGCTACCAGAGCTCCTTGCTACCAGAACAGGGACTACAAGTTCAAAGAATCTACAGAGACAAGATAAATAATAAAACTGAGCAGAGTATGAAGTGCAAGAAAACCCAGGAGGTAATAGGGAGTAATAAGAACTGTGCAAAGCATAAATCCCATCTAAACAGGAAAAAAAAACCCAAGTTATGAGCAAACGTGATGCAGTACTACTAGATCCTCCAATTTTAAAAAGAAGCTGGAAATTCAAAATGTCAAGAGAAATCTCCTGATTTTCTAATACTAGCAATTCTATTTCTCTGAAACATGGCACAGGCCAACACTGAGAGGACCAAACCAAACCAAACTAGGAGAGAAACTGGTTCTACTAGTTTCTGGTCTATCTCAGACTAACCAGAGGACTTTGACTTGGACTGACAGGAAGTGGGGAATTACTGGAGATCTTAAGAGGAATGATAAGTAACCACACCTGAAACAGTAAGATCCTCTCTTGGTACCTGCTAAGTCTCCAATGCTTGACAAAGTACCTGACACTTAAGTTGGTCTCAGTACATATTTGGTGATGAAGTTGAAATTGGAATTCTTAGAAAACTAGTCTCATGGCAACAGACAAAAAATAAAAATAAAAATAAAAAGCACCTGGAAGGCAGAAAATACAAGCAAGAAAACTAACCCTTTGTTCTAACCAGAGGCTGCTCTTCTATTACTTTTTAGTTTTGGTCACAGTGAAGTGGCTATATATGCTGCCTATGTTCTTGTTCTTTCTTGGGTTATCTGTTGTTGTTGTTGCTATGTGCTGTCGAGTCCGACCCGACTCCTAGCGACCCCTCCTTGGGTTTCCAAGGCATTATCACTACGAAAGTAGATTGCCTAACCTTCCTTCCGAGGAGTGGCTGGTGGGTTTGAACCACCAGCCTTCTGGTTACCAGTCAAGTGCCTTAGGCACTACGCTACCTTATCTAGTTCCTTCTAACTCAGAAATCTGGCCAACATATCACTGACTACAATTAGTAACTATCAGCTTTCATTTGTCTAAGAACAAAAAAATTGAATAGAATGAATGATCAGAGAGGACTAGAGAATGAGAATAGTATCCTTTTCTTCAATTCATCATCAGGCTAGGACCTCTGATGCTAATTCTATACCTTATCCAAAAGCTGTCTGCTGTTGTTAAAACTGTTACATTAACATCAGAGATAAATGTCAATCAAATGCTACACTACTGTGATGGACAATGCCTATCAGCAATAATGGATATAGCTGGGTATTAGGGTTGGGGGAGAGACAGAGATTCTGGTAGAATGGTGGTAGAGAAACAAAGAGGTTAGTTGAGAAAAACTGGGAACTCAAAACAGCTATGGAAATTATGCCATCAAGACAATAAAACAGGTAGCCAAAAAAACTTCAGAATCTAAACATTCCTACATTCAAAGTACAGTACATTCTGATACTGTAAGAGCTAAGTATGGCACTATTTGATATAAATTATAGAAGATTTTTCTGCTTGTTTTGGATAGCCAGTTTTAGAGATTATAAAATCATTTACTGAGAATAAAGTTCTTAAATACGCCTCTCATCTAGGAAAAGCATTACTAATATTATACTTCAAATATCCCAACTATTTTGTTTTTGTTTTACTTTTTTATTGAGGTATAATCTACATAATGTAAAGTACAAATACTGTACAGCTAAATGAATTTTTACATAAATATGCCTGGGTGACCCAAGACAGATTGTTGTTATTGTCAGGTGCCACTGAAGTCAATCCAACTCATAGTGACCTTATGTAAAACAGAACAAAACAGCCTGGTCCTGCACCATCCTCACAATCATTGCTATGCTTGAGCCCACTGTTGCAACCACTGTGTCAATTTTTCTCATTGAGGGTCTTCCTCTTTATTACTGACCTTCTATACCAAGTATGATGTCCTTTTCCAGGGACTGGTCCCTCCCGACAACATGACCAAAGTATGAGAGGTCACGTCTCACCAGCCTTGCTTCTAAGGAGCATTCTGGCTGTACTTCATCTGACAGTCCATAGTATATTTAATATTGTTCAACAACACCATTAATTCAAATGCATCAATTCTTCTTCAGTTTCCTTATTCACTGTCCAGCTTTCACATGCATATGAGGTAACTGAAAATACCACGGTTTGGGTCAAGCATACCTTAGCCTGCGAAGTGACATCTTTGGTCTTTAGCCCTTTAAAGAAGTCTTTTGCAGCAGTTTTGCTCAATGCAATACATCATCTGATGTCCTTACTACTGTTTTCAGGTACATTAATTGTGGATCCAAGTAAAATGAAATCTTTGACAACTTCAACCCAGATTAAGATGTTTCTCACGTTCCAGAAAGCTCCTTCTCACCTCTTCCAATCAGTATCATGTTTCCAAGATAACTACCATCCCATCTCCAGCACCATAGATGAGTTTCATGTTTTTAAGCTTCTTATAAATGGCATCATACAACATGAAATCTTCTGTGTTGACTTTTTTGCTCAACATTAAGTCTGGGAGATTCATCCATGTTTTTGTGTAGAACAATAGCTTAGTCTTTTTCACTGCTATGTGTTACTCTACTTTAAATACAATTTTTATTTTTTTTAAATGTCTTGATATCTAATAGGGCAAGTTAAAACTGTACCTTTTACATATTAATGTTATTTTCTACAAAAAACAATCCAACCATGATTTTTGTTTGGATGTACATATAATTCACAGAGGAGTCACATTTTGGTAATACTTATACTTTCCATACATAAATATAGTTTATCCTTTTAGTCATGTTTAATTTCATGTCCTTCAAAATTTATAACTTTTACCATGTAAGTCCTTCTAATTTTTATTAGGTTTATTCAAGGTACTCTACAAGGTAGAGTTTTATTTTCTAATTGGCTACTGGCCAGAGTTTTATTTTCTAATCAGCACTTTTATTTTCTAATTGGCTACTGCCAATTTGAATGCTGACCTTTCATTCTGTAATCTGAATTCTCTTATTAACATAAATAATATGTTGATTTTTATTATTATTTTCCAGGGTGATACTAATATCACTTGCCAATAATATTCATTATTTCTTGTCCTTGCTAATGCATCTTTTTTTTTTTTTAATTCCTAGGAGCTAGGACCTATACTGGATAACAGCACTGATAGAGATATATTTGTTTTATTCTTGACTTTAATAGGAATGTGTCCAGGCTTCACCATTAAATATGTGTTTACTATCAGAGACTGAAAGACAGCTTTACTGGAAGGAAAAATAGTTCACTGCTCGTCAATGTTTAAGAGGATTTTTTAAAAATAAACATTATTAGATTTTGAATTTTATCATATACTTCTACTCTATCTATCAAAATGCTTTACTCCAAATTTTATCTGTAAGTTATACTGATAAAATTTTCAAATATTGATCTATTCTTATATTCCTATCCTAATTAAAATTTTTATGCCTATGTTCATAAATGGAAGCTCTGGTAACGTAGTGCCTAAGGCACTTGACTGCTAACCAGAAGGCTGGTGGTTCAAACCCATCAGCCACTCCTTGGAAAGAAGATGGGGCAATCTACTTCTGTAGTGATGCTCCCTCAGAAACCCAAGGAGTTGTCGCTGAGTTGGGTCCAACTCAACACACATAACAACAACAACAACATGTTCATTAATGAGATTAAATGTCATATATTTTCCTCTAAATGACCCTTTCAGTTAAGGTGCCAAGGCTAAACTTACTTGATAAAATGGACTAGACAGCTTTCCTTTTTTTTCCTATTCCCTATGTCAGTTTCTATAAAATTATAAAATCAAAGTATTTCTCAAAATAAAATCTAAAATATTACCATCAAAAATATTCTTTAGAGTTCCAGTAAGATGGCGAATAGGCAGAAAGACTGCACAGCCCTCTTCAACAAAGAAAAGGGGAACCAATTAACACAGATACACAAGATAATCCTGGACCGCTGAGCTTTGAAGGGAAGGATACAGAAGTGGACAGAAGATAATTCTAGACCCCTGAGCTTTGAAGGGAAGGATACAGAAGTGGACTAAACTCCAACTAGCAGAAGAATTTGCATGAAAATACCAAAAAGGGAGACATACGGAGCTGCGTCTGGCAGCAATCCTGATGGCACAGAGAGCTTGAATATTGCCAAGTGGTGGTAAGATCTAAGAATTAACCTAAAAATCAGCTCTGCTAACCAGGGACTGCATGGAGGACTGCTCTGGTGGCTGGGGAATAAAAGGCGAATCAGAGAAGAGGAAGGCGGACTGAGCTGTGGACTTCTGCCTGTCCAGAGGGTGCAGCCATTTTGAATGTTTACAAGTGGCTTGACCATTTTGGATATTTAAAGCAACAGCATTCTCCCAGGTTCCAGGGACTTAAGAACAG
>NW_006921632.1:13791538-13802330 GCF_000298275.1 Orycteropus afer afer | reverse complement strand
GTTAAAACCAGACCAACCTTAAGAGATACTAAAGGGAGTCCTTTGAATAGAGAACCAAAAATAGCAAATAACAACCAACCATTCATACACAAGATGACATAACCCAGAAACCACAGCTATGGACATATCCAAAGTAAAACAAGCTTACAAGATTGTAAACAGGGAACCAGAGATGTCAATTGGCAAATGAGGACAACTACAAACCAAAAAGAGGGAAAATACTGTGTAGTCACAGAGCTTCTAAATGGTGAGGCAGTCAAGAGAGTATCAAGACAGAACAGACTATTCCAAACTCCTGGAGAAAATTATAAATCATAGGGTAACCTTAAAGAAAAATGATAAACCTTCCCATCACAATAAAAAAGAGGACAAGAACAAATATTCAGCAAATACTAAGACAACAGCAACAAACGAAATGATAACACAACTCATACACATAATGAGCTCAGCACAAAAAATAATATGGAACAAAGAAACCAGGGACACCACGAAAAAACATGTAATAAATGACAGCAACCAATTCATACTTGCCAATAATTACACTGAAAGTTAATGGATTAAATGTACCACTCAAGAGACAGAGAGTTGCAGATTGGATAAGAAAACAAAATCCATCAATATGCTGTCTACAAGAGACACACCTTAGAGATAAAGACAAAAACAGACTAAAAATCAAAAGTTGGAAAAAGATATATCAAGCAAATGGCAACCGTACAATAGCAGGAGTGGCAATATTAACTTCTGATCAAATTGACTTTAAGACAAAAATCACCATACGAGACAAGGAAGGACATTATATAATGATTATAGGAAAAACTGAACAAGAAGAACATAATAATTATCTATGGACCCAATGAAAGAGCCCCAAAATACATAAACCAGAGTCGAAAAGGGAAATAAATGACTCCACAGTCATGGAATGAGACTTTTAAAATATCATTATTTTTTTAATTAATTTTTATTGTGATTTGGGTGAAAGCTGACAGAGCAAATTCATTTTCCAAACAGCAGTTCATACACATTTTGTCTCGTGACATTGACTGCAATTCCCCACAATGTAACAGCTCTCTTCCCACTTCCTCCCCATATTACCTCTTCCCTGTGTTCTTCCCTCCCATGCACTCCCATCTGCCGAACTGTCACCCTGTGCAAACATTGCCCTTCTGATCTCCCATGACTGACTGCTCCAAGTAATGTATCTACCTGATGTAAATGTTCACCCCATATGCTTGTCTACTGTTTGGCTGGAAAGCACAGAATTGAGTTCAATTCCAGACCTGTAGGGTATCTAAGGGCCATAGTCTTACAAGGTTCACCAAGCTCTATCAGACTAGCAAACTTTGTCTTTTATGATTTTTTTTTTTTTTAGAACATTCTAAGTTTTTATTTCAAATGTCATGTTTGATAACAGTTTCAAGCTACTCCTACCTTGCACTATGCCATGGGAACAGTTCATTTTCTTTGGTGTATATATAAAGAAAGGAACAACAAAGGCCTGTTTCGCTTGAATTAGCACCATTACTTTTGTGTAGGCTTTTACATAAAAACATTCAGAATGAGAAGACTCAGAAAGAGATAGATAGAAACAGGAAGACAGTGTTTCTGGTTCCATGAACACAGAGTTACCACATAAAGAGCGAGAAAGAGAAAACAATTGCTTCCAAATGACAGGAACAAACCCCTACTACAGGGAATCTTTTTCTGGCTCTGAGCATAGAAACAACTTCAGGAAGGCTCCTGGAGAAGTTATGAGAAGCTGGAATTAATTAGACACCCCAAATGGAAACAGAAATTTTAACTATTTGAACATAGATTTAAGGGAGCAAAAGATTTCCCAAAGGAGAATGGAGAATGCTAGTAGTGTCCAGGAACCACTTCTAATGAAGGCTTTCTAGAATATGAGATGCAGTTTTGTTTTTAAAATGATTAGTTCAGGGTCATCGTGCCTAAGAAAGTTAAATGCTGTTTTTAATACATGAATCTATGAAACTTTTAGAAACCACTTGGCTGAATTGATTTTAAACCATGCTGAAGACCAGATTTGAGATTCAAACTAAGGGAAGCACTTGAAAATTTTAATTGGAAAATACTTTCAAATAATTCTCTTTCTAACTCAAGTAATAGAAGTATAGTGTTTTCTAACTCCCACATGAAACTTGAGTTTTAGCTATAAAAAAATTCTACAATAAACAACAATTAAAAAAAAGTCATACAGTTATGTCTCTATAATTCACGATGGCCTGATAAGCCACCAACATTTGGTATTATGAAACATATTTCTTCAAAACTCAAAAATCCTATACTTTAAATGACTAAAACAAAACTTAACATTTGTTCTTTGGTTTACATTCTAGTCTATGGCTTCTTTGAGGTTCAGAACATCCACCCCACAAACCAAGAATGCAAGCACGTGAACCAGCTACTTAGGTCAGTCAGAATGGCTCCGGACCTCAGGTGCAAATGGGTATTTTGATCAACATTATCAATACACACAATATACATCAGAGGTCGGAGGTTATTCTCATCTTTCTTTAACGTGTAACAACTGGTCTGGTAACTGTAAAACGCAAAAACCAGATAGCGTTTTTAGGCTGGTGCTGGAGAAAAACTTACTGAATATTTGTAGTTTATATCACTCCCCTTCCTCCTCATCTATCCTTTCGTTGTATTATCCTGGGACAGAGAGAGTCCCCCACTCCACAGCAGCTTTTTCATGTTTTCATGTATTAGCACTTGAATGATGAACTTAAAATGGACCGATGGGGTCTGATTTCTAATTCCAACATGGATAGAAAAGACTAATACGTCCTCAGAGTTTAGTATCCCCATTGCGTCAATGAAACAATGCTTTCGAGGTGTTCCACAGACTGGTTGGATTTTATGTTTGATACCCCAATCTATATACAGTATTAACTCACTTCTGTTCACACTTTTGAGTGTTTGTCAACATTTATCCTCAAGTCAACTATAGTATTCTTAGATTTTCCTATAGCCAAGGTATATCTTCTTATACTTTGACATTTCTTAGCTCACAACATGCAATTTATAAAATCTGGGACTTCTATAGGACACTAAGCTACAAGAAACCACTCTATTCATTAACTATTACTTCTGGGGTTAGACCTATTCACAGTGCTTTCACTGGACAACGGTTTTGTTTCTCAATTTCACAAACAACAGTGACACACAGGTTAAAACAGTGTCTTTGCTGGTGCTCTGAGACATCTGTTTTCAGATAAAATGATAAAATTTGGTTTTCCTTCACTATCCAGCCATACATGCTGCTTCCATTTGGAAGAACAAGATACTATAAAAGAAGTTCTTTCTTGCAAAACCCAAACCACATGGAAATCTTTGTGATGCCCCAGTGCTTTCTTAAATATATTCTTTAGAAAATATATATATATATTCTTTAGATACTACTTCATACCCACCAGGATGGTATGGTAGTTAATGCTGAGTGTCAACTTGGCTGGGGCATGATTTTGAGTAGCTTGGCAGCTATATGTAGTTATTCCCCATAATGAGATATGAGATTGGATGTAGTAGAATCACCTCCATGGTGGAGGCTCCTGTGAGCAGTTAATCAGTCAAAGGAGAGCTGCCTGCTTCCAGTATATATATCTATATCTATATCTATATATCTATATATATCTATATATATACACACACACATACATACATACATACATATACATATATACATATATACATATACATATATATATATATATAAGCTCTGGTAGCATAGTGCCTAAGGCACTTGACTGCTAACCAGAAGGCTGGCGGTTCAAACCCACCAGCTACTCCTCGGAAGGAAGGTTGGGCAAACCTACTTCCGTAGTGATACTGCCTCAGAAACCCAAGGAGGGGTCACTATGAGTCGGGGCCGACTCGACGGCAAATAACAACAACAACAACAATTATATATATATATACACACACATATATATAATACACACACATATATATATATATATGTATGTGTATATGTATATGTGTGTGTGTGTGTATACATATATATGTATATATATATGTGTGCGTGTATATATATAGATATATATATGGAAAGGATTCTCCTGCATTTGGTTCATCATCTTCTCCAGTTCCTGGACTTGAACAAGCACCCTGCCGTGTTGCCTGCCAATCTTGAAATTGTTGTCTTTGTAGCCTATGACTACAATCTGCCATTTTACCTGCCAATCTTGGATTAATCAGCCTCAGCAGCCAGTAGCTGTTATACTGCCTGCCAATCTGGAGTTCATCAGTCCCTGCAGGTTTGTGAGTCAGGAGAAGGCTCCAGTTCACTCCAGTGAACCTGGAAGGCAGAGCTGAAGCCCAGGGTTGAAGGGCCTTTGTCCAGCCCCTAGAGTTGGCACTATGACTTCAGACTTCTGGCCTCCTAATCTATAAGAGAATAAATTTGTTGATGCCATCCACTCGTGGTATTTCTGTTATAGCACCATTAGAGAACCCAGACAGACAGCTGTAATAATAATAATAATAATAATAAAATAGGAAACGAAAGATAAGAAATATTTGTGAAGATGTGGAGAAACTGCAACCCTCATACATTGGTGATGGGAATGTAAAATGGTACAGCTGCTTTGGAAAACAGTCTTGTAGTTCCTCAAAAAATTAAACATACAGTTACCATATGACCAGCAACTCCACATCTAGGTATATACCCAACAGAACTGAAAACACATGTCCACACAAAAATTTATACATATGAATGTTCATAGCAGCATGATTCATAGTAGACAAAAAGTGGAAATAACACAAATGTCCATCAGCTGATGAATAAAGAAACAACACATGGTTTATCCATACAATGGAATGTTAATGAACTATAAAAAGAAATTAAGCACTTACATAAGCTACTACATAGATAAACCTTTGCAAATATTACGCTAAATCAAAAAAATCAAAAGGACTACATATTGTAGGTGGGTGTTAGATACCGTCAAGTTGGATGGCTTAAATACACTACATACTTCCCCGCAACATTTTAAAAAGAAACAATGCCAATTTAAAACTAACTTCACCAAAGGATATGAGGCCAACATAACCTTGATACCAAACCTCAACAAGGATATAATGAGATGAAAATTACAAGAATGCTAGTAGAAATAAAAATCTCTCGAAAATATGTTGCTGTTATTAGCTCTGACTCATAGTGACCCTATGTACAACAGAACAAAACACTGCTAGGTCCTGTATGTTCACATCTGTTGCCATGATGGAGCCCACTGCTGCAGCTACTGTGTCAATCCATCTCATTAAGGGACTTCCTCTTTTTCACTGATCCTCTACTTTACTAAGCATTATGTCCTTCTCCAGGGACTGTTTCCTTCCGGTAACATGTCCAAAGCAATTATACATATTGTGTAACTTGATTTATATGAAGTGTCCAAAACAGGCAAATCTATAGAAACAAGTAGATTCATGGTTGCCTAGGATTAGAGGGATTAGGAATGAATGCTAATAGCTACAGAGTTTCTTTCTGGGATGATGAAAATGTTCTAAAGTTGACTGTGATGACAGTTGCACAGTTCTGTGAATATACCAAATACAACTAAATTGCATATGTGAATTATATCTCAATAAAAATGCTTTAAAAAGAAAAACTATTCCTTTGAGAGGGGATTTACAACAACTTCCATCTCTTTAATGGTTTTGGTATCTTTGGATTTTTTCTTTTACAGTCAATTTTTGGAATATTTTTTCCTAGAAAATGGAGCATTTCATCTATCATTACATACAAATTAATTATAATCTCTTGTGATTTTAAAGATCACTATTTTTAGTTATGTCCCCTTTTTCAATCTTATTGGTGTCATCTCTGTTTTTCTCAGGGCTCTGAATTGATTCAGTCATGACAGACACAGAAAAATTAGAACAGATCTGAACTTGTAAAATGCGTACCAAAACAATAACCGGAATAGAAAAACTTAGGGATCAAAGCCCTGGAACAGGAAACTCAGAAGAGGCATGGTGAGCCCTTTCAGGCAGAGCCTGATGTGGGAGACTGGATTATTGCAGGGCTTTAGAGAGCAGCATACACTCAAAGTAGCTCAGTCCACTGTCATCTCTGAGCAGGACAGCAATGTCTTCGACTCCGCTTGTCAAGAGATTTGGTTGCCATACACACACATATTGCCCTTGTTTTCTAAAATGGAGATTAAGTTTCTAGCAGGGTATGAACCTGCAACTTTTCCCATTCTGGTTATCTTCCCAGTACAGCCACATTTTACAAATTTGGGTCCGCTCAGGTTTCACTTCATCAGCTTAATCATCTTAGTAAAATAAAGGGTCGGCAGGAGTCAGAATTGACTCAATGACAGTTGGGTTTGGTTTTCTTGGGTTATATATATATTAAATTAAAACCCCTTTAAGTAAAATGTTCTCTAGAAAAGTTCTCCATTATAAGCTTTTCTTTAATGTTCATTTAAAAAAAAAATACCACTTCTTGGGAGTTCTCTTAACTGCTACATTGCCAAATGTTATCCCAACTGTGTGTGTCTGCATCGAGGCATGAAAAGAACAAGTTCAATCATTCCCATTTTAGAATTACAGAAACTGAAGCACAATAAAGTATTTTTTAAAAAGACTTTATTCCAACTTGAAAAAAAATTTCAAAGCAAGAGAATAGTTGAAAGTATAACATTCAGTAAGTAGCTCCTAAGAATAAGAACGGGAGCTCTGGTAGCATAGTGGCTAAGACACTTGCCTGCTAACCAGACGGCTGGCGGTTCAAACCCACCAGCCACTCCTCGGAAGGAAGGTTGGGCAATCCTACTTCCGTAGTGATACTGCCTCGGAAACCCAAGGAGGGGTCGCTATGAGTCGGGGTCGACTCGACGGCAAACAACAACAACAACAACAACAACAAGAATAAGAACATTGTCAATATAACCACCATGCCACTATCACAACAAAGAAACTATAAGATTGAATATTCTCTTATCTTTTGCTGTTGCTGTTGTTGTTATGTGCCGTCGAGTCGGACCCAACTCATAGCGACCTCTCCTTGGTTTCCGAGGCAGTATCACTACGGAAGTAGATTGCCCCATCTTCCTTCCGAGGAGTGGCTGGTGGGTTTGAACCGCCAGCCTTCTGGTTAGCAGTCAAGTCCTTTAGGCACTACGCTACCAGAGCTCCTATTCTCTTCTGTAGATGTACGGTTATTGTTGTTGTTATGTGCCATCGAGTTGGACCTGATTCATAGTGACCCCTCCTTGGGTTTCCAAGGCAGTAACACTATGGAAGTAGATTGCGCACACTTCTGAGGAGTGGCTGGTGGGTTTGAACCGCCAGCCTCTGGTTAGCAGTCAAGTGCCTTAGGCACTATGCTACCAGAGCTCCCAGATGTATGGTAGCAGGTTCAAAATTGCTACTCAAGTCATCTAACTATATGTTCTTTATCTTGCCTTGTACAAATACTGAACCTGAATTGATTCTTTGGCAATTGTGAGAACTGACAACCTGCCAAAAGGACATTTCCTTCCTTCAATGACCTTGAGATTAGATTTCATTTAATGTCTCACTGAACAGGTTCTCTTAAAGACATGGGTTTTTGATAACTAAGCAATGATCTAAGATATTCAAACCTCCAATGTCATGTAAACGAAATTTCCAGGTTGTTTTCTTATACTGTACAGCAGGCTTACAGTGAAGCCATACTAATTGACTCTCTCAAAATTGTTGTTGTTGTTGTTATGTGCCTTCAAGTCGGCCCCGACTCATAGCGACTCCTCCTTGGGTTTCCGAGGCAGTATCACTATGGAAGTAGGATTGCCCAACCTTCCTTCCGAGGAGTGGCTGGTGGGTATGAACTGCCAGCCGTCTGGTTAGCAGGCAAGTGTCTTAGTCACTATGCTACCAGAGCTCCCCTCTCAAAATTAGATGCTCTATATGTGCTGTAATAGTTTATATTATAATAAACAATTATAATTTCACTATACTTGTTTGAAAGGGGCTAAAAATATTTTTGTTTTTATTTTTTAGAAAAAACCACAAGACAAATGGGATTGATAAGCCAAAAGAACCTCTTTTATCAATGGAGTATTTATTAATCTACCTAAAAAACTACTTTTTCACTAGGTACAATTTAATCTCAGTTACTGATGTCAGGAACTGAGTAAGATAAAAATGTGCTGTGGTTGTTGTTATGTGCTGTTGAGTCAGCCCCGACTCATAGCGACCCCTCCTTGGGTCTCTGAGGGAGTATCACTAAGGAAGTAGATTGCCCGACCTTCCTTCCGAGGAGTAGCTGGTGGGTTTGAACCACCAGCCTTCTGGTTAGCAGTCAAGTGCCTTAGGCACTATGCTACCAGAGCTCCCAGATAAAAATACATACATACATATATATATATATATAAATCTATCTCTGCTCTGAAAGAGCTTACAACCTAGCTTAAGAGTTTTATATCAGAAGAAATAGCAGTATACATTATCATGGCTGAACTCTCGGCCAAACGACAGACAGGCCTACAAGCTGAACAACTATACCAGGGAGATGCACTCAGAACAATCAAACATGGGAGAGCAGAAGGGCAGCATTTGGATAAAGAAAAAGCAAGGGAGTCAGGAATGCACAGGCAAGAAGGACACAGGGAAAGAGGGAAACCACAGAAAAGAAGAAAGAAGAGAGCTGTTATATTGTGGGGACTGTAATCAGTGTTACCAAACAAAATGTGTATGAACTATTGAACTAAAACTAATCTGCTTTGTAGTATTTCACCCAAATCACAACAAAGAAAATATAAAAAATAGCAGTAGAACATTTAAAGACTAAATTGTGTCACATACACACAAGCATTTATTTCTATAGAAACAAATGTTTATAATAAATCTACATTCATATAAATAGCTAACAAGAGTGTTTATTATGTATTGCTAGTCATGGATTAATTTACTCTATCCTCACAAACAATCTTCCCAGAGATAACAGAAATGCTAACATAAGAGGATTTATGGGAGTGGGAGGACTTGACTCCAACTTTAAAGTATAGAAAAGTAGAATGTACAGAAGGACATTTCAAGAAAACAAAAAAAGCACAAGCCAAAGCAAAAATATGACAACTACACCTAGATAAGAACTTGAACAAAAGGTTCAAGTTGAAGAAATCAAGGCTAAATAAATAGGATGGGCCTGGATTATGACAGGCCTTAACTGACCAGCAAATGGATTAAAAATTTATAATACAGCTATACCAGGGCTCCATTATTGGTTCTTTAGGTGCTAAAAGTACCCCTTTAGCAAAAGTAACCTGGTAACCATGCAGAATAAGTGAAGAAAAACTAGACGACAGGAACTCTAATCTAATTGTAACATTATGTGCCAACTCAATAATCTGGTACCCGAGGAACCAGAGCGCTCAGATTGAACCAATTCTGCCATTCTTCACATCAATAAACCAATCCATTCTGAATAATGAATAACTGGAATATACCTTAAATTATTTTTCAAATATACTGTCAAAAGGTACATGGAAAACTGTGTCATTAAGAAGTTCTAGTCAATTAATATCAAACTATTATTGCTGTTCAAACACTAATACGCCAAAAGAATATGACTAAATTTGGCACACGCAGAAATTTTTCAATACAAGTATTTACATCAATAGAACATCACAAAACAAAGAAATTTATAAGATTCCAGCACAAAGCTTTCTAAGAGTGCTTTAGAACCATTACACTATTTACCAAAATTCAATTAACATATAAATTTTTTAGAAATGGTTATTATAAAAATGATAGTACACTAAAACCTAGATACATTAAAATTAATTATTCAATCATTATCAACTATGCAATAAATTCCATAATCTATATGAAACTTAAAAAAAGAAGCTATCCCAAACAACTTCCTTCCTTTGTAAGTAAACTCCTTACAAAAAGAAATTGGAGGGAAAAAAAAAATCTCAAATTTGTGAAAAGTGGATTACTTACCAGTAACTGGAGTTATCCTATTGGGTCTTTTCCCTCACAGATCCACCTCTCTTGCCCTTCTGTCCAGGATCAGAATCTTCCTGACGGGCATCCACCGGAACTGAGGGGGCATGCAGTACAGATGTATATGTAAGAAAGTTGGGGGGAAGGGGATTTGGGAGATGCTACAGACATGCTTCAGTGCACTTGCTTACCTTCCTGAAATTGGAAATTTCAACCGTTCCCTGGTCCTCGAGGCATTCACAATAACTTCAAAGAATGTGGATCTGTGGAGATTACCCAATAGGAGAACTCCAGTTACTGGTAAGTGATCCAGCTTTTTCTTCTCTATCAGAATAAGAAGATTTTTTCATTTTATTTGAGATTATTATTACATGAAGAACTACAAGGGAAAGAGTTGTAAATTCACTGGGTAACTACAAATATGTGCACCAAAGTACAGAACACAATTTGTTAACTAAAAATGTCAACAGTAACAATGTCCAGTATCATCAGAAACATAAGGAAAAGAAAACTATTCCAATGGTCTCATTTTTAAATTTCCTCTGTAATGGCAACTATATTTTAATAAACAAAACCACCTTCTACCATGCTATTTTTCCATTTCACTAAAGCATTATCATTTTTAAATATCAGTACAAGGATAATTCGTTGATCAAAATCTGCTATTTCTTACCTAGTCACTGTCATTAAAGTTCACTAAATTTTGGTATAAATGGCACTACTGCCCAGAAGGGAGCTCTGATGGTGTAGTACCTAAGGCATTTGACCGCTAACCAGAAAGTTGGCAGTTCAAATCCACCAGTCACTCCTTGGAAGGAAGACTGGGCAATCT
>NW_006921632.1:13785890-13790995 GCF_000298275.1 Orycteropus afer afer | reverse complement strand
TCTAGTTCTAACCAAAAGAGAAAAAAAACTCAACAGAATTTTGTCTTCAAGCTCACGTGAAGATATTCTATTACCTTTAACTTAACACATATTAATCAGGTACATGTTCATTTTAATGTATTACATCAGTGATGATGTCAAATACTAGTTCCTGTTGAAGGTACACACAATAACACTTCTCCCTTTACCATTAGGCTGCTCAACAATCACCCTCTACCTTAAAGAAACTATGGTTTCATGGCTCTTTATTCTATGGAAACAAATTAAACAAAGTATATACCTATTCCTTGAAGAGTGAACAGCATTAAAAGAACATAAAATCATTATGTAACAAAAATAAATCAAAAACATAATCCAATGAAAATCTTACTTTTCAATTATGTTATATTTGTATTTAGTGAAGATTGACAATACACATGTTATATTCCTATTTTATTTGAAGATATAAGTTGCCTTGGGTAAATTTAATTCATTTTTCTGTAAATCTGAGTTTTAAAATATAACAGGAAAAAATGTTTTAGTATTTTAAATTATTCATTCAACCAGAGCCATTACACAGACCTCCATTTCCAATTGTAATACATAGGAAAATACCAAAAAAGCGGTATCTACAAAGATTCCTAGGAGCTCTGGTAGCATAGTGCCTAAGCATTTGACTGCTAACTAGAAGGGTGGCGGCTCAATCCCACCAGCCACTCCTCGGAAGGAAGGTTGGGCAATCTACTTCCGTAGTGATACTGTCTCGGAAACCCAAGGAGGGGTCGCTATGAGTCGGGTCTGGCTCGATGGCACATTAACAACAGCAACACAAAGATTCCTAATTAACTTTTATTCACTGGATAGTAAGTACATGGCTGAAAGGTCTTATATGTATTGATAAAATAGGTACTGAAACAATAATCCAAATGTTGTTGTTGTTATCTGCCATCAAGTCAGCCCAAAATTAAAGCAACCCCTCCTTGGGTTTCCGAGGCGGTACCACTATGGAAGTATAGTGGCTGGTGAGTTTGAACCGCCAGCCTTCTGGTTAGCAGTCAAATTTGGCCAAGTGCCTTAGGCCAAATAGTTTACGCTAGATGCTATAACTAGTGTATTTATAAGCAAATAATACATGTATTTTAATTTTTTTATGAATAGTCCAACTCCCTCAAGTATTAGTTCCCTAATATGTGTGCTCTGCATGTTAATTGCACATATTTGTGTTTTTACATGGATGCATTTGAAAAAATACAGTAGTATAAAAGATATCATTAAGAACTACATAGTCATCTCAAATTTTTATTTGCAGCAAATGCACTGCCCATTTAGACTAAGATCTTATAAACTTAAAATAGGATCAAATGGGGAATAGGAAGACTAAATGGAATGTGCGCCTAACTGCCTCATAAACAACTGCCTCCTTTGTTTTGCCATGAGACCAGAAGAACTAGATGGCTCAAGGCTACCATTACAGAACATTCTGATCAAAGACTCTAAAGAAGAATCCAGATCAGATTCAGGAGGAAAACACAGAACAGAATTTTCACTTCTCAAGGAATTCAGACTTTCTGGAACCACTGAGGCTAAATGAACACCTGAAATTACTGCCCAAGACAACCTTAAAACAACTAGCTGAACTAGTAAAGAACACGTGCCCTGAGTATGATGGGTTTTTTTTTAAAAAAAAAATTATATTGTGATTTGGGTGAAAGTTTACTGAGCAAATTCATTTTCCATACAGCAGTTCACATACACTGTCTCATGACATTGACTGTAATCTCCCACAATGCAACAGCTCTCCTGCTGCTTCCCCACAGCTACCTCTTCCCTGTGTCCTTCCCTTTATACACTCCTGCCTGAACCCACCAGCTCTCTTCCTGTACATACACGCCCCTTCTATTCTCCTATGATTGATCTCTCCAAGGAGTGTATCTATCTAATATAAATGATGTTCAGTTCATATGTTTGTCTTTGGTTTGGCTGGAAGGCACAGGAGTGGATTCAATTCTAGACCTGAAGGGCAGCTAGGGGCCATAGTTCAGTGGTTCTACCAGGCTCTATCAAACCAGCAAACCTGGTCCCCCCCCCCATTTTTTTTAAAATTATTGTTGTTGTTTTTTTAATTGTGATTTGGATGGATATTTACTGAGCAAATTCACTTTCCATACAGCAGTTCACATACATTTTGTCTCATGACATTGACCATAATTCACCACAATGCAACAGCTCGCCTCCCACATCCTCCCGACAGTCACCTCTTCCTTGTGTCCATCCCTCCATGCATCTCTGCCCTCTGAGCTGTCTCCCTGTGCATAAACAGCCCTTCTTTTTCCCACGATTGTTCTCTCCATGGAGTGTATTTACCTCTCAGGTAAATGTTCAACTCATATGCCTGTCTTTTACTTGGTTGGAAGCCACAAGAGTGGGTTCAATTCCAGACCTGAAGGGCAGCTAGGGGCCATAGTCCCAGCGGTTCCACCAGGCTCTATCAGACCAGCAAACCTGGTCCCCGCCCCCCTTTTTTTAAAATGATTTTTAGTTTTGTTTCACACTGTTCCCCCACTCTATCCAGAATCTCCTACACACATCCCCCTTTTAGTGGCTGACAGTGGTACCAGGTACCATCTAGTTCTTCTGATCTCATGGTCATATAGGCTAAGGATCGCATGGTATACCAGTCCCTTGGATTAACTGTTTCCATGCATCTTTGGTTTTCTTCATACCTCTTTGCTCTAGACAGATAGAGAACCATCGTTGCATCTAGATGGCCACTTGCAAGCTTTTAAGATCCCAGTTGGTACTCACCAAAGTAGAATGTGGAAAAATGCTTTTGTGTAGTATGTTATGCTAATTGAGCTTGATGTCCCCTGCAACCATGGTCCCGAGCCCACAGGTCCGACAACTCACTCCCTCTGGGTAGCTGGCTGTGGCTAAGAAGTGACTACAACTTTGTCCCTTGTCAACTCTACTGTATACCTAGAAATTCTTACAGAACATATAAATACACTTGTAGAAACACTGTCTGCCAACCCTATACGTGGTCATGGGCACACCTGCCCCTGCAAAGACATACCTAATTGTTCAGCCTGTCCACCCATCTATCTACCCGTACATCAACGTTTGCCTTCATTGACAACGCAGTACTATACACACAAAAGGGTTCATCTTTGTTGTCAGTACCTCCCATGCACTTCTCTATGTCTTCCTCTTCCTCAGTGCCACCATGTTGATCACTCACATTTGGTACACTGCCCTTCCCTTCTCCCAAATCAATACTTGTCTCTACCTACCTAGCAGTGTTCCTTCCCCTCCCTTCCCACCCCTGGTAACCAACAAAGAAAATTTCCTTCCACATACACAATAATGGACTAATACAGTATTTGTCCTTCTGTCACTTATTTTACTCAGCATAATGTCCTCCAAGTTCATCCATGTTATGCAGTGTTTTGCAGATTTTACGTTATTCTTTAGGGTTGCATAGTATTCCATTGTGTGTACGTACCATAGCTTGGTTATCCATTCTTCAGTTGATAGGCACCTAGGTTGTTTCCATCTTTTGGCTATTGTAAATAGTGCTGTGATGAACAGGGATTTGCATACATCCATGCTTGTCCTGGCTCTCACTTCTTTAGGATATAAACCTAGCAATGGAATGGCTGGGTCAAATGGTATTTCTAATTCCAACTTTTTAAGGAAGTGTCATACTGCTTTCCACAGTGGTTGTATCATTTTACAGTCCCACCAGCAGTGTATGAGAGTCCCAATATCGCCACATCCTTGCCAGCAACTGTTATTTTCTGTCTTGTTGAACTTTGCTCCTAGTGCTGGGGCAAGATGGTATCTCATTGTTGTTTTGATTTGCATCTCTCCAATGGCTGAGTGTGATGCTCTTTTAAGAACTACCTATATGGGATCAAATCAACAAGAGCAACTCAGAAGATTAGATAGGAAACTTAAGAGTTTACGTTAAGTGGAGGAGACACTGCAAAAAAAAAAAAAATGCATTGACCCATGTCACTTTAGTTTTGTGTACTTCACTGTACATAAATTATATTTCAAAAAATGCATTTTAAAAAAGAGTTTTTGTTAATGGGGAGGAACAATTCAGAAAAAGGGGGTGAGAATAGTTGCACAACTCAAAGACTATAATTCCGTATCACTGAATTATACACGTAGAACTTGCTGATTTGGTGTATGTTCTGCTGTGTAAGGAGGGGTTCACCATTAGTCGGGTCCGACTCGATGGCACATAACAACAACAACAACTGCTGTGTATATTCCCCACAACAAAAATTTTTAAAAAAATGGATTTGCTAAAACCAAGAATGAAAATGTCTTGAAAATATTTTAGGTTAATCAAAGGGTCACTTAGAGACAAGCAATGAAAGCTGTGCTTTTTTGTTGTTGTGATGATATCATAAACTCATCTAAGTTAGATTTTTATCAGAATAGCTTAGAAAAGAAATTCTAGATTAGGATGCTCTATTCAAAATACCCTGTGTGAACTCTAGTAAGTCTAATGCTTATCTACAAAAAGGCACTCAAGTCATCAAGAACCAAATTAAGTTTCACTAATAAAAACCTACTCTATAAAGTCGATCTGAATTTGTGAAAAGATAGCTCATAGTAAATGTGGTATCTAATTTTCATTTCTACCACCATCCTCTGATTTGCATATTAATCTAAAATCAAGATGGCAAAAACGACATTCATCTGTAAAATAGGGATAAAAATAGAATTTATTTCACAGGGCAATTGTGAGGATTAAGTAAGTAAATTTAAGTAAAGCACTTAGAAACAGTACCCAGAATTTAACCATGTATCAAATCTAGAAATGGGCTTATTCTCCAGTGACTTTGTACATTTTTAGTGAGATATAGTCTAAGGAACTTAAAGAATTATAAAGAAATACTAAACTTTTCTCAGAGATTTGTTTTGTTTTATGGACAAACTTGTCTGTCGGTTTGTCCTACTGTGGTGACATATAGACGTGAGTTTTGAGGCTGAGCCTCTGGTGTTTAAAACCCAGAGAGATGCACCTGCTGCACAGGTAACAGCCCAGCTTATAGACTGAGACAGACTAGGAAGAAGGAAGAGGCCGTCCACTTCTGAAAGAATTGGCCAGG
>NW_006921632.1:13784281-13785495 GCF_000298275.1 Orycteropus afer afer | reverse complement strand
AAGAATGGCCAGACTTCGTCTCACCTATTTTGGTCATGTTGTAAGAAGGGACCATTCCCTGGAGAAGGATGGAGAAGGATGGAGAAGGTTTGGTAGGGTGGAGGGTCGACGAAAGAGGGGGAGGCCTTCAACGAGATGGATTGATACAGTGGCTGCGATGATGGGCTCAAATATAGCAGGGACTGTGGGGCTGGCATGGGATCGGGCAGTGTTTCGTTCTGCTGTGCATGGGGTCACTATGAGTCGGAAATGACTCGACGGCACTTAACAACAATAACAACATATATAGATATATATGTATATATAAATAATTGGGCCACAGTTAATAAAACATTCTAGACAGTAGGTACTAAGTAAACCAGTACCAATACTACATCAGTACATAAATTATAAGGAACCCTAGTAGTGCAGTGGTTTAAATGCTCAGTGCTAACAGAATGTGGGCTGTTCAAACCTAACAGCCACTTTTCAGGAAAAAAGATATGGTTGTCTACTTCTGTAGAGCTTTACAGCCTTGGAAATAGCTAGTTGGAATTGACTTGATGGCAACAGAATTTGGGGGTATGTAAATTTTATCTGTGAATACTACAAAATCAGCCATTACATTTGATTTACTTTAGAAAAGGAAGCTGCTTGGATTTAAAAAGTTGCCAGAAACATTCACTCAAGTTGTTTTCCCAGTCCCAGTGCCTGATCTGTATAGCTAGCAAATTTTAAAATTACAAACATTGACAAACTGTAAAATGAACATATGAGAAAAACAGTAAATACTCATGTTCATGACTAACATTCGATAATTAAGACACTAATATTAAAACTGTTCTGAAAAGTTGAAAGGGGAGAGGTGTTGAGCAGGCGGGCTCTACCCACTGCCATCTAGTCAGTTCCAACTCATAGTGATCCTGTAGGACAGAGCAGAACTGCACCACAGGGTGTCCAAGGCTGTGTATCTTTATAGAAGCAGATTGCCTCATCTTTCTCCTGCTGAGTAGCTGGTAGGTTTGAACCACTGACCTTTTGGTTAGCAGCTGAATGCATTAACCTCTAGGGCATCAGAGTTCCTTAGGTGGGCTCTAGTTTCCTACAATCCCTGCATTAATCACAACAGTTCCCCCATATCTATTTCACATTTTGGGTTTCCCCCATAAGCTTCCCTTTGAAGAAAGAATTCTGCAACAACAACAACAAAGTTTTAAACCATTTCATCAAGACAG
>NW_006921632.1:13753685-13783912 GCF_000298275.1 Orycteropus afer afer | reverse complement strand
AACTCTCTCTGACTGCTGGTGGAGGAAGACGTGCTGCCAAAAGAGACACGCGTTCCTGAAGGAGACACGTGCTGTTGGGAAAGAGACGCAAGAGACACGCATCGCTGAGTGAGACACCGAGGGACCAGCACTACTGGGAAAGAGACTGTGAGAGACTGTTGGCTGAGGGTCAGTGGGCTGGGAGAGAGACTGAGCGTTCTTCCTGAGCTTGAATTGTAGCCTGGTGCTTCCCTAATAAACTCCATAATCTGTGAGTTCTGTGTGGCCACTGCAGCGAATTATCAAACCCAGGAGAGAGGTGGTGGTGCTTTGGGAGGAACGGTTGGTGAAAGGGCTGGAGGAGGCAGCATATCTGGCCTTGCAGTAATAGGCCTTGGGTTACTGCTGGTAACTCTGTCTTCCTCTTGTGGGATCAGAGGAGCTCAGAACATGTGGCCTCCTTGCCGTTTTTGCAGGTGGGCTCTAGTTTCCTACAATCCCTGCATTAATCACAACAGTTCCCCCATATCTATTTCACATTTTGGATTTCCCCCATAAGCTTCCCTTTGAAGAAAGAATTCTGCAACAACAACAACAAAGTTTTAAACCATTTCATCAAGACAGCATTGTGGGCAGCCTCTAAGATGGCCTCCAGTAATCCCCACCTCCTGGTATTTAAACCCTTGGTAATCTCCTCCCCTGGAGTATGGATGGAGTCCTACTAAGAAAAAAAATTTGGCAGAAGTAAAGGAAAGTCATGGGCACAGACAGTTCAATGGTAGAATTCTCACCTTCCATGTAAGAGACCTGGGTTCGAGTCCTGACCAATGTACCTGAAATTCAGCCACCACTCATCTGTCAGTGGAGGCTTGTTTGTGCCTGAACAGGTTTCAGGGAAGCTTCCAGACTAAGGAAGATTAAAAAAAAAAAAAAAGACCCAGCAATCTACTTCTGAATATCAGCCAATGTAACTCTACGGATCACAACACTCTGATTTGCAACCAATCATGGGGATGACACAGGACCTAGCAACATTTCGTTCCAATGTACACGGGGTCACCATGAGTCAAGGGCCAATTCAACAATAGCTAAAAACAACAATGGCAGATCACTTCTACAATTAGGTTATAAAAAGGCTGTGGTTTCTGTCTGGAGGAGTTCTCTCTTATGTACCTTTTGGTTAGCAGCTGAATCCATTAACCTCTAGGGCATCAGAGTTCCTTAGGTGGGCTCTAGTTTCCTACAATTCCTGCATTAATCACAACAGTTCCCCCATATCTATTTTACATTCTGGGTTTCCCCCATAAGCTTCCCTTTGAAGAAAGAATTCTGCAACAACAACAAAGTTTTAAACCATTTCATCAAGACAGTGTTGTGGGCAGCCTCTAAGATGGCCCCCAGTAATCTTTCTTTCTCTCAGATCCTATACTCTGAAGGAAGCAAACTACTATGCTGTGAGCAGCCCTATTGAGAGGATCTTATGACAAAAAAAACTAATGTATCTGGCCAAAAGCCAGCAAAAGCATGAAGTCTGCCAACTGCCACATGAGTAACTTAGAAGCAGGTGTTATAAGGCTGAAAACCACATGAGTGAGCTGCAAGTGGCTCACCCTCAGTGGAGCTTTAAAATGACTATAGCTCTAGCCGACTGACACCTTGATTGCATGCTTGTAAGATCCTGAGCCAGAACCACCCAGCTAAGTTGCTCCTGAATTCCTCACAGGAAATGTAAGATGATGTTTGTTTTCATCCACGTAAGTTTTAGGGTAATTTGTTACACAGCAATAGGTAACTACTACAGACAGCATTAGAGCTTTGAACCGATTTTCCCCAGCTCAGTCAAGGCTGACAAAGTAAACCTAGAATGGACATAAATTTGTAAAATGTGGCGTACCAGAACAATAACCAGAATGGGAAAAATAATGGGTTGATGTCCTGCTAGAAAACAAGGGCAGTGTGCATATCATATTGCACAGCAACCAAATCTCCCTTCCAAGTACTAGCCAAGCCTGACCCTGCTTAGCTTCCAAGATCAGACAAGAACAGGTGTATGCAGGGTGATACGGCCTTAGACACAACTAAATCTCTTGACAAGCAGAGTCAGAAACAACAGTGTTCAGCTCAAAGATGGCAGACAACCACACCACTTTGAATCTGTGCCGCTCTCTACAATCCTGGCAATAATCCAAACTCCTGTATCAGGTTCCTGTCAGGAATCTCCTGAAAGGATTCATTATGCCTCTTCTGAGTCTCCCATTCCAGGACTTCGGCTCATAATTTTTCTCATTCTGTTTATCTCTTCAGTATACCCATATTTTCCAAAATTGGTCTGTTTCGATTTTGCTGCATCAGCTTTGACCAAACTGGTTAGAAGTGGTTTGAAGCCCTGGACTGCATTACAAAGTAATTAGTATTCAACTAAAAGTGGCAAAGTGAATGCCAATTAGCTGCCTACAAAGAAACTCACAGGAAAGCAGTACCTTGGAAGATAAGTAGCTAGTTCTGAATTTGGTCCTAGGATTTTAGATCCAAAAATTCAACTTAGGTAAAGCTAACTCAAGTAAAACTCAAAGACTAAACAATACCAAACCCACCAAAATGATTAATAAATCTGATGTCACCATCCAGAACATTCCTCTCCCAGTACGAACATATCTGGGCAGGACTAAATCACTGCATAATTTCAGAAGCTACCAGTCACACATTCTCAGTGAGTACCAGCCCTACAAACTGGTTACCCTACAAATTGCTTTTAAAGAACTGGATGGTGTTAAGATGTAGTTGACTTAGAGCTGCAGAAAATGAAATCACTCCCACCCCGAATAAAGTACCATTCTAAACCAAATCAAACTCATTGGCATCAAGTCAACAGGACAGAGTAGAACTGCCCTACATGGTTTTCAAGACTGTAAATCTTTACTAAAGCAGACTGCCACATCTTCCTCCTGCAGAGCACCAGTGGGTTCAAACTCTTGAACTTTTGGTTAGCAGTCAAGCACAACCACTGTACCACCAGGGCTCCTAGTACCATTCTAGTGACTGTCATATAGTATCTCTCTCTCCCTACTACCTATTGGACAGTAGTCAGTGTTGAAATCTTGTGCAGTTTTCCAGTGAAATTTTTCTTTTATACCATTTTTTGTTCTAGTCATTCCTCCTAAAGATACCTGATTCACATTAATTGATCTTCAACAATATTGTGAAATCTCAAGAAGATGGATTGACACAGGGCTACAACAATGAGCTCAAACATGGCAATGATTGTGAGGATGGTGTAGGACTAGGCAGTGTTTTGTTATGTTGCACATGAGGCTGCTATGACTCAAAACTGACTTGATGGCACCTAAGAACAATTTGATTTCACAGATACCTTAGTCTCTTAAATAAGCATCATATTTATAAACTACTTAAAATGGGATATTTCTATAGACAGTTAACATTATCTACTCGATAGTTTCTATTCAAGAAAATGTTTTCCTGATCCTAGCCCAGAATGTCAGGAGCATTATGTCCCTTATGCTTAGTTTCCACATTAATAAACAAAAATAAAAGCTAACAATACTCTCAAACCCAATAATTATGTCAACAAAATAAGGGAGTCTAACCATAACACTGTAATTATGTTCCTTTTCTTATCTTTAATGATTATAAAATTAGAGCTAATCTGACCAGATTTTGAAGTCTTGCATAAGTTTTCAAATAAGTGCTGAATAACCACCTCTAAAATGTAAGTGTACATTTTGCATGTAAAACTGATTTTATATAACAATGGCAATTTTTTCCAACATAATAAATTCAATATAGTGTCAAGTCAACAGTGATAAATGTACTATAACAGCTGAAGAAAGTGTGGCTCTAAATATCTCATTTTCTTTCCTTTGAAAGGAAACATTCCTCTTTATTTCCACTTAATAACTTTTAAATAGCACTGCCTCTATTACATTTCACCGTGCTCCACGTTAACCATCCCATTTGAAAACAATTAATTTTAGTATCACTTAAAAGTATATAAAGTAGGAAGACAAATGGGACTATACCCACAAATATGTATGTTTGGCAGAGGATATTTTTACATTATATATTTACATAAGGAGCTCTGGTAGCATAGTGGCTAAAGCACTTGACTGCTAACCAGAAGGCTGGTGGTTCCAACCCACCAGCCACTCCTCGGAAGGAAGGTTGGGCAATCCTACTTCCGTAGTGATACTGCCTCGAAAACCCAAGGAGGGGTCGCTATGAGTCGGGGCCGACTCGACGGCACATAACAACAACAACAACATATTTACATATGCTGCAAATATATCCATAAATACAGTAGAGCATAAAAGGGACAAAGTTATGAAAACTTCTTAGTCACAACCAAATGCCTTGAGGGAATGAGTTGCTGGACCTGGGTACTCAGGACCATAGTCTCGGGGAACACCAAGGCCAACTGGCATTAACGTAGTCCACAAAGACAACGTTCTACATCCTACTTTATTGAGTAACACCTGAATCTCAAAAGTCTATGTATAGCCATCTAAGGTGCAACTACTAGTTTCTCCCTGGTTCCAGACAAAAAAGAGTGAGGAAAATCAGGGACACAAGGAAATAAACAGTCCAATGGACTAATAACAGACACCACGTGAACCCCAGCCTCCAGGACCCTAAGACCAGAAGAACTACACAGTGCTGACCTCTCTCAAAAGGATCATAATAGAAGCCCTGGACAGAGTGGGAGAAAAATGTTGAACAAAACTCAAATAATAACATGATCAGGCTTACTGGTCTGATAGAGACTGGTAGAATCCCTGAGACTATGGCCCTCTTCAGGCCTGGCACAGAACTCACCCCTCTGGCTCAACTCCCAGCCAAACAATAGACCTATAAGGTAAATGTAACACTAGGGAGGTATGCACTCCTTAGAACAATCAACTGTATGAGATTAAAAGGGCAGCATTTGCCCAAGGATAAAACTCAGAAGGCAGGATGGGACAGGAAAGAAGGATTAATGGAAATGGTAAACACAGGGAGGAAGTGGGAGGGGTGCTGTTACATCGTGGGGATTACAATCAATGTCATAAAACAAAATGTATATGAATAATTGAATGGAAAACTGACTTGCTCTGTAAACTTTCACCCAAATCACAATAAAAAGTTATAAATAAATAAAATTGGGGGGGTATATAAAAAACTTTTAAGTAATGAAATGCCACATACTTCAAAGTCTCACTGCATACATATTAATGAGCTTTTTCATGGAAATATAGATGAAGGTACTGATAATAATAAGGTATAGTAAGTTACAAACTTATTCTCTTTGAATCAATCTCAAAATATTAATGCTATTATCTTTCACCTAAACAGCCTCCCAACCAGTCTATTTCCACTGTGTTGTTGTTGTTATTTGCCATCGAGTCAGCCCCGACTCAGAGCGACCCCTCCTTGGGTTTCTGAGGCAGTACCACTACGGAAGTAGGATTGCCCAACCTTCCTTCCGAGGAGTGGCTGGTGGGTTTGAACCACCAGCTGGTTAGCAGTCAAGTGCCTTAGGCACTATGCTACCAGAGCTCCTATGCTACCAGAGCTCCTATTTCCACTCTAGCCTTCTGTTAATCCATTAACTTCACAACAGCTAAATAGCACTTCTATACTTAAAAACCTATTAAACAGTTTCCCTTTGCACTTAATAAAATCTAAATAATTCAACACTTATGAGTAAATAACTAAAATGTGATCCAGTACTTTTCCACTTCTCCAGCCTCATCTGATGCCATTCACCCCCTACCCTCACATTACGCTAGCCTTTGCTAAATATAAAACAAATTCTTTCCTACTGGGAAAAAACTCTGAGCTTACTGTTAACTGGAACTGGAACTCTTTCATTAATACCTCCTTCCTTCTCATCCTTCAGATTTCAGCTTAAATGCCACCCTCTGAAAGAAATGTCCCCTGACCACATACCTCAAGTAACTCTCCTTAAGAGTTCTTCAATACAATCTGTTATGACCTTATTATTCAGCACTCATCAAACTTGAATCTTTAAGCATCTTAAGTTACATCAAACCCAGTGTACTCCACAGGTAATTATCACTTTACAGAACAAATACTGTTGTATATTAAGTGCTGTGATGCTTGGTTAGTTATCAGGAGAGAGTGCTGCTATTCATTCCTTCTAAAAAACGGAAGATACATGCTTCTGCACAATTAACTCTGCTATTTTCCAAGATTCTTCAAAGTTACTGGACCTTTACTTACCCCTTAAAAAGATTCTTGATTAACAAAATGCACCCAGTGTGTGTGTGTGTGTGAATCAATTCTGTTAAATTCTATAGCTACAATCAAGATCACCTTTAAAAGTACAAGCTTAATGATAACATATTACTAGATAATCATAGCATTTGTCCTATGGAAACAAAGCTAAATGCTAACATAATTTTACTCATCTTTCTACACATCAGTATTAACCTCCCTTGTTTAACCTATAGGCATAATTCAGAAGCACTGCAATTATTATGAAAAATGTAGTACAAAGCACTGTGCTATATTATCTTGTTACAACTTAAAATATGAATTTCAATGCCATACTTGTTAAAACAAATATTACACGGGACCTGAGGGAAAATTAAGATTCTATCTGATGAAAGTAAAAGCCATCTGACACTGCTGACCACACTCCCTCCTTTTGGAAACATCCTCTTCCATGTTTCTGCAACATTACACTCTCCTAGGTTACTTACTCCCTATTGACTTTTTTTTCGCTCCATTTTTTTTTTCTTCTTCTTTTACCACCACAAAAACTGGTGATGTGTCTCAAAGTTCTGTCCTAGCTTCTCTTTTCTCATCCTATGTAGTGTATTTTCTCCCTGACCTATCTTACCCTACTCCCATGGTTTCAACTCAACTATGTATGCTGACAATGACACCAAATGTGTACTTATAGCTCTGCTCTCTTTCCTGAATTTTCACCCCATGTATCCAACTACCGAATAGATCTCCCCTCTCAGACTTTCCAAAGTGGACCTGAAATTCAACAAATATAAAGTAGAACCACCACCATTCACTCACCTGGCTGCTAAATTAAGCCAGAATCCTGGGATTCATCTTTGATTTCTTCCTCTCTACAAGGCAACTTAATGAACCCTGGTGGCAAAGGTTAAGCACTCAGTTGCTAACTGAAAGGCTGGTGGTTCAAATCCACCCGGCCATTCTGTAGGAGAAAGACCTGGCAATGTTCTCTCATACAGATTATAGCCTAGAAAATCCTATGGAGCAGTTTTACCGGGTCACATGGAGTCTCTGTAAGTCGAAAATCAACTAGAGAGCACCTAACAAAAACAACTACACAATGTCTCATTTCCCACAACCATATTTAATCAACTATCAAGTCCCCTACATTTCTCCTAAACATATTTATAATCCACTCATTTCTCTCAGCACTAGCATTAGCCAGCCACTCCGGTACTATCTCTTGTTGAGATTAGTACAGCTGCTTCCACTCAATGGTCTCTCTGACTCTACCTAATATTTATTCAACAAACAAGCATGAGATAAGATAGAATAAAATGCTGTCAAGTGTGGTTTCTATCATGTGTATTGTGGGCAAAGCAAAACAATTTAACACTGCTTAAAAGAGTCGGGCACACAGGTAATTAAGATTGACTTAAATTCTTTTATCAAGTAAAATTTGCATAATTAAACATAACCCATCTAACTCATAGGATCATGAAATGAAATGAAATTTCTTTAAACAAGTAGAAAACAGATTAAAGCAGTAGTAGAACTGGATAAATAATAAAGGGGCTTTGCGGTTCAGGTAAACATTACTAGTACTTAAGCAATACACAAGGAGCTTTGGTGGCAGAGTGATTCAGACATTTAGTTGCTAATCAAAAAGTTAGTGGTTTGAACCCACTTGCGACTCCACAGGAAAAAGATGAGGCAGTCTGCTTCTGTAAAGATTTATAGCCTTGGAAACTCTATGGGGTAGTTCTAATCTGTCCTATCGGGTTACTATGAATTGGAATTGACTCGATGGCAGTATTTTGTTTAGTTTTGTTTTTAAATGCAAAACACAGTGACAGGCACTGAGAATTATTATTACTATTATTACAATCATTGTTATTATTAACTAGTATTTATTGTACTCATGAAGGAACTCTGGTGACATGGTGCCTAAGGCATTTCACTGCTAACTAGAGGCTGGCAGTTCAAACCCACCAGCTGCTCTGAAGAAGATGGGGTAATCTACTTCCATAAAGATTTACTGCCTCGGAAGCCCAAAGGGGGTAGCTGTGAGTCAGAATCAACTCAATGGCAGTTTTTTTTTTGATTACGTGCCATGTACTATACTAAAATCTTTCCATCGTTTATCGTATTTAATCCTCACCATAAATCCCTATGGTCACATGGTTGTAAGTGGCAAAACCAAACCCACTGCCAAATCAATTCTGACTCATAGTGACCTTACTAGACAGATTAAAACTGCCCCATAGGGTTTCCAAGGTTGTAAATCATCACAAAAGCAGAATGCCTCATCTTTCTTCTGCAGTGGGGGAGGTAGGTTCAAACCACCGACTTTTCTGGTTAGCAGCAAAATGCTTTAACCACTGAACCACCAGGGCTTGTATAAGTGACAAGGTAGAGATTTAAACTGAAATGTGTGTCCAGGATCAATGGTTCTGCCCTCAGGGAAATTACAGTTCAACAAAGGAGAAACAAAACAAAACAGAAAATTCAATATATTGTAAAAACATAGTAACTACATTTTGCATAGAATGCTTTAGGAATATTTGAAATAGTATATTTATTCTGGCCTAGGGTTAAAGGAATGCTTCTTGAAAAGGACAAACAAGAAACCGTGGTGTGGGGGGAAGGCAGAGCAGAGGGTAGAAAAAACAAAGGGCACAGTGGCCTCAAACAGATTACATCCATGCTTTCTGACAATCCCAACCTTGAAAACAAACTTACTCTCTCTCACTATGGGAAATAAAAAAGGCTGCTTTAAATTCTTTGATTCTTAAATATACATATGTATATGTCTGTGTGTATATATACATTAGATAGATAGAGCTCTGGTGGTGCAGTGGGCATCTGGCTACTAACCACGAGGTCGGCACCTCAAATCCATCAGGGGCTCTGCAGGAGGAAAATGAGGCAATCTACTTTTCTAAAGATTTATTGCCTTAGAAACCCAATGGGGGTCATTATGAGTCAGAATCGACTCAATGGCAGTGAGTTTCCTTTATAAATAAATATATGTATATATGCGTACATACATACATATATATGTGTATGTATAAAATGCTTATTACCACTGTTATGCTACCAGTGAATTTCCCAGATGTTAAAACTTTTACTGCAAAGGCCCAAATGTTTATAGGACAGTCCACATCAGATGCCTAGGGAAGGGGGTGAGGGATACTACAGGACAAAAGAAGAGGAAAAGAGAAAGAGTTTGAAAAATAGGAGAGAGAGAGAATGAAAGTATCCCTAAAGTACTTTGTGAAAAAATGTTATTTTTCAGTATAAATCACTTATTCTTATGCTCTAGTTTTGTCAGTTACCACCCCTAGAAGCCACACATTTAACAAGAGGGGTTGTTATACCCCTATGGATAGCTATTATTACACCAACACTAGTTTATTTGGTAAGAATTCCTGGTGACACAATGGTTAAGCACTCAGCTGGTAACCAACAGGTCAGCAGTTCAAACCCTCCCAGAGGTGCCATGGAAGAAAAGCCTTGGCGATCTCCTCCCATAAAGATTACAGCCTAAGAAACCTTATGGAGCAGTTCTACTCCCTCACCTGGGGTCAATATGAGTTGGAAAAGACTCAGCAGCACATAACAACAACACTGTATTTGACTAATTTAACTAACACATTTTGAGGACTTACTATGTGCCAGGCACTGTGTCATATACTTTAAACAGATTATCTCATTTAATCTTCACAAAACTCCAAGAGGTAGGTATTATCATCACCATTGCACAAATGCGAAAACAGGGGCTCATAGAACACACAGCCAGTAGTTGGTGAAAAATATACTTAAACCCAAGCAGTCATGTTCCAGAATCCAAGCTTTTAACTACTATAGTACATAATTACAGGGAACTCTTAACAATTGAAATTCTTTGCATTTTTTGGTTTCTATAATCATATAAATACACATAATGAAAAACAAATACGTAGCTATAAAAATAAAAACTCTTATGTATTTTCCTGCACTAAAACAACAAATATATAATGAAGTCCTATATAAGTGGGCAGTAGCAAGATTACAATAAAATTGCAAATCACTAAGAAACGTTATAGAAAAATGCCATGTAATCAGGGATATTAAGTTTACAGAGAACTGGCAGCAAAGGAACAATGACCAAATGTGATAATCACATTTGAAATGACCTTATTAAAATTTATCAAAAATCTGACATCATGAATTCAATATACTTTTAATTTGTAAATTGTACTGCTCATTATTCATCTAAGCAATGATTGTCTATCTCTAATGCTTACCAGACTTGGTCTTAAAAAAAGAGCAACAGCAGAAAATTGTCCAGAGTTTATGTATATTTTTAAAAATTCAAAACAAAATATAAATTAAAAAAAGCAGAAATGTTTAACAAAAGTGTCCAGAGAAGACAGAGGTGTGGGTGTAAAGGATTCAGGGAAAGAGAGACACAGAAAAGGCTCTTCAAGAGAGAAAGCTCTCCTCACCATTATACAGAAATCATTATTAGTTCTTCCCTTTGTAATGTGAGGCTTGAAGTCCAAACACAATCCAGCCTGTGTTAAACAGAACAACTTGTAGAAGGCTGAACAGATGGAACAGGGTAATGATCCATTAGAGAAGAAAAAAAAGTGGTAGCAGAACATCTTTAGAGATTCAAGTTAAGAGATCCCAGTAGATAAAATAAGGAAGAACATTAATAATCTGGTTGAAGTGGAGTGGAGGAAAAACGGAGGCCCACCTGTTTACTCCTACCAGCAGCCACTGAGACAGTGACATGAAACCTCAGTGCTCCAATCACTACAATTCAAAACTTATGGGCCCTTCTGTGGGAAGGCCAGCTCTCTTATACCCCTAACAAACTTGTGACTCCCTTATTTCTTGCAACTTGCTCCCTTACAGGCGGCTTTCCAAAGACAGTCTTGGATGAGCTGTGTGATATACTTATGTACGGTTATTAAAGAGATGGGTAAATGCGAGGAGGAATAGAGAAGGTATTTTTGGACCAAGAAGCTCACTGATAGATGTGTTTGCTGAATAGAGAAAGGGTACTGTAGACACAGAGACAGAGGCATACATCCACACACCAATCTGCCCTTAGGTGAAATCTCCAGCACACGTCTGTCTGCAAACACATATGCAGCCCAAGTGAAATGTTTATCTCAGAGCTCTGCCTACTCATCATCTTATCCTGAAAAACTTCTCAAACTTTAATGCTTATCAATAACCTAAGGATCTTGTTAAAATTCAGGTTCTGATTCAGAAGTGAAGAGGCAGCTAAAATTCTGCACTTCTAACAAGCTTCCAGGTGGTAAGAATGCCACTGGTTTGTGAACCGCACTTTGGATAGCGAAGGCCTACAGAATAATTATTTCCCAAAGTGTTCTATAGTGTAGCAGCAGGGAAAAAAAGGTTGTCTAGTCAAGTAAAATCGAGTACTGCTCAAACAAATAAAACTAGGCAAGTTGTTTTATGGAGGGTTTCTCAGAGCCTTTAATTTATTAAATTCCAAGAGATGGACATGATATGCAGTATTTTCCAAACTCTATTTCCTGTGTTTTCAAAGAACATTCCCTAGGACTACTGTTTTGACACTTTCCAGCCAAGATGACCATATCAAGGTTAAAAATGGTCAAGTGAAGTCAGAGAACTTCCTTGACTAAAAAGCCTCCTCTTTTCTCCCTCTGTTCCAGTAAGACACAAATCAAGTTCCGCTTTTAAATGTAAATATCCGTATTTAACAGACTGAAAAGAAACACAGTATTTTAGATGTAGCTATCCCTAACTGGAAAGATGTTGTGATGATGGATGTTCCTATTTCCTTCTTTATATAGTTCTTCAGTATTTTCAATGAACATGTAACATTTTTATTATCAGAGTGTTATTTTCTTAAGGAAAAAAATGAAACTCTACCCCCTAGGTTATTCACATTCACACTTTAAACAATTATTTTATTCAAACTTACATAAAACATAAAAGATTTTGTATCACTGATGTCTGTACTAGATTAGCCTCAGCTCAATCTATCATTGGTCTAGAGTATATTCCTTGTTCACTGACCCCCATCTGATTCTCTCAGGTGTTTGTTTATGTGTTCATCTGTAGCCTGGGGTTTGGTGTTAATAGCAATGCAGTATTATGGACACACTGGTTGGTATCAGCATCTGTCGTCTATTTCTTATGTGCACAATTCGGTGTCCTCCCATTTCCTAATGTTATCATGGTGGGTCACAGATCCTCCCCATACATCCCTCCCCCTACTCATGTCAGCATGTGGGCCCCCACTAGCCCCAAATTAATCCCTCCCCTTCTCTCTCCATCTCAGTAATCTACTAAGTGAGTTCTCTTTCCCAAGCAAACCCTTCTTTGTCTTTTTACAGTAATGGGCTCATACAGTTACTTGTCTTTCTGCAATTGACTTATTTCACTCAGCATAACGTCCTCCAGGTTCATCCACGTTGTGAGATGATTCACGTATCCCTCATTGTTCTTTAATGTAGCACAGTATTTCACTGTGTTCATATACCATAGTATGGTTATCCACTCATCCGCTGATGGGCATTTGGGTTGTTTCCTTATCTTTGCTATAGTGAATTGTGCCGTGATGAACACAGGTGTACATATGTCTGTTAATGTGCTATCTCTCACCTCTTTAGGATATATTCCTAGTAATGAATTGTTGGGTCAAATGGTACTTCTATTTTCAGTTTTTTAAGGAAATACCATACCGTTTGCCACAATGGTTGTACAATTTTACAATCCCGCCAGCAGTGCACAAGAGTTCCAATCTCTCCGCAACCTCACCAGCATTTGTTATTTTCTGACCTGTTGTACTTTGCTATTATTGCTGGAGTGAGATAATATCTCATTGTTGTTTCGATTTGCATCTCTCTGATGACTCAACAGCACATAACAACAACAGCACATAACAACAACAAATAATTAATGATCACAAGCAATTTCTTATGGGTTTGTTGGCTGCCTGTATATCTTCTTTGGTGAAATATCTGGTTAAAGTCTTTTGCCCATTTGTGAATTAGGTTATTTGTCTTTTTGGTGTTGAGGTATTGAAGTTTTCTATAGATTTTGGAAATAAGTCCTTTATCAGATATGTCATAGGCAAATATTTTCTCCCCATCTGTAGGTCCTCTTTTTACCCTTTTGTCAAAGTCTTTCAATGCGCATAAGAATTTAATTTTAAAAAGGTCCCAGTCATCAAGCCTCTCTTCTGTCTCCTGCACATTCTGGCTTATGCTTGATAGTCTATTTATGCTGTAAATTAGGGCTCCCAGAGTTGCCCGTATTTTATCTTTGATGAATTTTATAATTTAAGTCTTTGATCCAGCTTGAGTTTGTTTTTGTGTATGGTGTGAGGTACGGGTCTTGTTTCATTTTTCTACAGGTAGATATCCAGTTTTGCCAGCACCATTTGTTAAAGAGGCTGTCTCTTCCCCATTTAATGGGTTTTGAACCTCTGTCAAAGATCAGTTGTCCACAAATGGATGGGTTTATACCAGTGATACAATTCCTTACAGAAACAATATTAGACAGACACAGAGTAATCCCTCACAGACAACCAGACACTATGGGAGAGAGATCCAATAAATCTACCATCTCAGTACCATAGTGCTTAGGGACACCAGACTCAATTGGCACAACAAAATACGTAAAAGCCTTGCTCTGTATCCTACATTGGTGAGTAGCAATTGGGGTCATAAAAGCTTTCAAGCAGCCATCTAAGATGAAGCTAACGGTCTCCTAGCATTGGAAGCAAAGAAGAACGCCAAAAAACAAAACAAGGGCATTTGGAAGCAATCAGCCCTAGGACACAATGGCCCTTGAGCCCAGAAGAACTAGATGGTGCCCGGCTACCAATGCCAACCGCTCAGGAAAGGATCAAATCTAGAGATCCTGGATAGAGTGGGAGGGAAAACATAGAACAAAATCCAAAAACTCAATAATGACCAGAATTACTAGTCAGATGACATCTGGTGAGACCCCCAATACTTTGGCCCTGGAATACATTCTGCGCCTGGAATAAAACATGCCCTCAGGGGCTAGCTCTCAGCCCAATAGTTAATAAGATGTACATGCAGACCACTCAACCCAGCATGATGCACCCACGTACTCTATGGGAATACATCCCTTAAAGCAATAGACATGGGACACCAAAGGACCAACATTTAAATTGAGGAAATGCAGGAAAAACAGGAGTCCATAAATATAAGGGGCACAGAGAGAAGATTACAGGGTAGGAAGGAGAGGAGACTGGCTTAGTGTGGCTTTTCTACCCGTAAGTCTTTGTAAACTCCGAGGTAGAATTTGCCATGAGCAACTGAGGAGCTCCTGATTGCTAAAGTTGTCCACATAGGGTATTTCTGTTGGGAGTGGCACAAAACAATGTTCTGGGAGGTTCCTGCTCTCTCTCAGGTGCTTAGAATTCTGATGTTATGATTGGTTGGTTTGGCCACTCTGCCAGGCTCCAAAGGAGGCCTCCTAGAGGCAGAACTCTGACCTCTGTCTGAGGAAGACGTGTTGCTGAGAAAGAGACATCAGGAGACACACATTGCTGGGAAAGAGACTGAGAGAGACGAGAAAGACTGTTGGGTGAGAGACAGCAGGCTGGGAGAAAGGCTGAACATCGTTCCTGAGCTTGAATTGTAGCCTGATGCTTCCATAATAAACCCCATAATCTGTGAGTTCTGTGTGGCCACTGCAGTGAATTATCAAACCCAGGAGAGAGGTGGTGGGTACTTTGGGAGGAACAGTTGGTGAGAGGGATAGAGGGAGGCAGCATGTCTGGCCTCACAGGATAGGCCTTGGGCTGCTGATGGTGACTCTGTCTTCCTCTTGTGCAGTTAGAGGAGGTTAGAACATGTGGCCTCCCTGCCTTTTTACAGGAGTGAAACTAAATGTACACGTAACATTGAACATAAAACAAGCTCTTAAAAAAAATAAATAAAAGATTTTTCAGTAAAGGAGTAATTGTTGGTGGAATAAAGAAAGTGAAGGAATTTAGAAAGATAGGCTAGGTATAAATATTAATGAGAGACTTTGGGTCTGGGAAGACAAAAGATAAATAGCAAAAAGGAATGGGAAAAGATTAAAAAAAAAAAAAAAACCAACTCTTGCATCTGCAAATACACCTAAAGCTCTTAAGAAGCTACCTCTTTGGAATCAAATGTCATCTACTTGCCGCTGTGTAGATGGAAGTCTCCAGCATATGCTATAAAAGTGAAGCATGTTAGAGCAAAAGAATCCTGATCTGACTATGAAACATGATTTAACTCATATGTCTAAAAATTGTGGAGCTATACAAACTTTTTATCAAATCTACATACATGTACTCATACACACATAGATATAATAAAATTGACTATTAAATTATATTAGTGATTCTTAGTATTTATATCACAAATAAAGACAAAGAATTCCTTGGATTTTGCTTCTAATCAATACTTTAATATCAAGGAAGCTGAGATATACAGTACAATAAATATTATTACAAAAGATATCTAAATGAACTTTGTTAACATCTGTACTTCAAAGATACTAACTCAGAGAATATAATTAACATTTAGTTCTTCATTCACCATGTTGCTAGCCCAAATTTCAATGCTTTTGTATTATTTATAAGTAGCTATTTAATTTCAAAAGTTATCAAGATGTATAGCACTACATCTAGGTATAATGAAATTATAAGAAATCCTTAAGAAGGTACTTGCTAGCAAATTTAAATATCACCACACCACAATAGTAAGGAAAAAAAAAAAAAAAAAGCTGCCATCAAGTTGACTTCAAATCAAGGTGACTCCTGTGTGTCAGAGTAGAACTGTGCTCCACAAGGCTGTCAGTGGCTGGGTTTTCAGAAGTAGACTGCCAGGTTTTTCTTCCAAGTCACCTCTGGAAGGTAATAAGAATGTACTGGAAATCCAGATATCTGAATCTAACACTAACCAGCTATTGATCTTCAACAAATCATAGTATTTTCAGACTTGTTTTCTTGCCTGTCAAGAGGATACTGGACTAGAGCAAAGATATAGAAAAGCCCTCATCCTACAGATTGCAAAGCATTACCTGGTATTTGTCTTAAGACAGTATCACAATTTGACTACTCCAAATTCAACTAAAAATCCTAACAAAGAGAGTTTACAAACAATAATGGCCTCAACCCATTTCAAAAATTTGAATACCAACATCTCCACCCCAACCTCATCAAGATCTTCCCTCAGAAGACTGTCTCATTCCTCTACTAAGGTTTCAAGTAACAAAAATGAGACTGTTTCAGGAAGTGGCTCAACCCTGGAAGCTCTTGAAAGGTTCCTTTCAGCTCTAAAATTCTCATCAATTCTGTTAATTTTTCATAATAAATAATATTAGAGAGCAGAATGCATATTAAATTTTTAACAACAGATGATTATTAATCATGAAAGCTAATAAATAAAACTTTTTAAATATTCCATAAATATTTGTTAAATGAAGAATTTATTTTCAAAGTCACAATATTTTATACACTTGTAATGCCACTAAGATTACAAGCTATAAAAAAAATTTTTTTAAAGAAACTTTCAATCCTTGAATAAACTTTTGACTATCCCACAGAACGCACACTCTTTAC
Organism: Orycteropus afer afer; assembly: GCF_000298275.1. Taxonomy (NCBI): domain Eukaryota; kingdom Metazoa; phylum Chordata; class Mammalia; order Tubulidentata; family Orycteropodidae; genus Orycteropus; species Orycteropus afer. The sequence goes on along the minus strand of NW_006921632.1, from coordinate 13,767,105 downwards.
AAGTATGCTCATCTATGTATAACAGAACAAAACGTGCCAGTTCCTGTACCATCTTATGATTCTCTAGGGTTTTATAGGACTATTCCTCACTCATCAACTATATTATCTGACATTGCTCATTTACAACAACAGCAAAAAAATCTACTATCTATTTTGCGCATTAACAACATACATCTCGCAGTAACAAACACCGAGGTAGGAGATGAGAATAATGCTACTGTGATGGTTAAGGCTATGTTATCATCTTGGCTGGACCATGATTCTCAGTGGTTTGGCATTTATGTAATCACCCGTGATTTTCACATAATGCTAATTTTCGCATAGCAACCTGGTCTTTGGAACCTACCCATGTCAGTAAGTGAGGAGTAGGTGTACAGATATAGAGGGATATATAATCAATATGACAGTGGGAAGGAGGAAGAGCAGGTAATGGCAAAGGATTTTATTTATTTATTTTTGAAGTTGTTGTTGTTGTTATGTGCCGTCGAGTCGGCCCCAACTCATAGCGACCCCTCCTTGGGTTTCCGAGGCAGTATCACTACGGAAGTAGGATTGCCCAACCTTCCTTCTGAGGAGTGGCTGGTGGGTTTGAACCGCCAGCCATCTGCTTAGCAGGCAAGTGTCTTAGCCACTATGCTACCAGAGCTCCTATTTTTGAAGTATCACCTGATAAAAGCATTTGAGCATGGATAGAGCATGGAATTGCTAACAATAAGCAGCAGAAAACTAAGTTAGGAAGTCATATAAGGATAGATTATTACAGCCTTGGATACCATGTTGAGGAGCTTTACTTTGTAGTCACTGGTAAGTCTTTAATTTCGTTTTCTTTATCATAGAGACCAACATAATCAGATATGGCTCAGAAAGATAATGAAGATACTATAAACACCATTCTGGAAGAGGAGAGAACAATTTGTGCAATAGTTCATCAAAGAAATGATAAGGGCTTCTGAACTATGATTGTATCGATTAAAAAAAGGAGACATAATTTGAGGTACAATCCAGAGGAAGACTGGATATGAAGGATGATAGTAAGAATCAAAGTTGGGACAATGGTTTCTAGCTTGGGTTCCAGAAAGTTTAGGTCACGTATAAAATAAAGAATATAAACAAAAAGCCAAATTTGGGAAGGCAGCAATTGATTTCAGATAGATACAAGGAAAACTAGGAAAACATTGTACTACAGAAGTCAAAAGAGTTTCAATTTTTTTTTTTACAGTAAGTTACCAACATCAAACACTGCACATCAACAAAAGGCTGAGATCAGGCTGGTGAGTTTAACAACTAGGTCACTGGTTTTCAGAGAGATTTCACTCATTAAAAGATAAAGGAAAGAAAAAGAATGCCTGTCGAAGTAAACACGTTGTGTGTAGAAAGCCAAGCTAATAAAATTATAAGCCAGGAGTTTCAGAAACCTTTTGACCTCAAGACTCTATAATCTGAAAAGTTACTGAGGATCCCCAAAAGCTTTTATTTATATGACTTTTATCTATCAATGTTTACTATATTAGAAATTAAAACTGTGAAAAAAATCTAAATATATACTTAATCCATTTTAGAATAACCATAATCAACACATTCATGCTAATATAAATATTTTAATGGGGAAAAACTATTACTTTCAAAAACACAATTTCAGTGTGAAGAGTGGCATTATTTTGTATCTTTGCAACTCTGTAACATTCAGCTGAATAGAAGACACCTGGATTCTCATACCTGCTTCTGCATTCAATCTGCTGCAGTACATTTAAGATTATAAAGAAAACCTAGACTACAGAGATATAGGTAAAAAGGGGAGGAATATTTCAATAGCCTTTTCAGACGACGACTGATATTCTTCTTTGATGCTGCACAAAAACACAGTAAGTGGACCCTTTCTCAAAGTTTAGTTGCAATGTGGAATCTGAAATAATCAATGAACTTTTCATACTGTGTTTCCTTGAAGTCCATGGGTTCACTTTGCACTTGGAATGAATTATCCATCCATGGTTTTGCACTGATCGTGGGAAAATACTAGTTCACTGAGTTATTCAGATCTTCCAAATATGACACATTTCATGGTTTGATATCAGAGATCACATTCATTAATATCACCACCAATCTTATTAGAAATAGAAAGTCTTTAAAGTATTTAAAAACTCTCAAGCTCACTGTAGTGGTTACAAGTTTTCCAAAATTCCTAATTTTCACTTGAAAGTTCAGTTTTTATCATTGGCAACAAATACTGTCAATTGTTTTCATTAAAGTGAAAGGCTCATTATGTTCGTTGTTGAGAAAATACTTACTAAATAACCACGACTGCATAGCCACAGTTGGTCAGTCATTCCTTCAAGTAGAAATGATGTTCTATGAAAAAAGAAGCCAGATCTGCTCACAACTGAAACAAATGCATAAATGCTTTTCCTTGAATCAACCACTCTACTTTGGTATCCAGATGTGCTTTATGTGTGCTTCCCATTTCATCATATAGAATATTAAAAATTACAATGAAGTTTAATAAAATTAATTTTTAATGCTTAATTAAGGATATTCTTACATGAAACTGGCATGATATTTACTCCAAGTACACAGTAGTGACAAATAGAGCAAGTTATTGTGACTCTATGATTCACGCTAAGGTGCTGGCAGTTTAATCCACCACTGCTTCTGCACCTTCAGTGTAAATGTCAACAAGGAAAAAAAACTGCAAATTACATCCTAGTATTATTATGAAAATAGTCTGGATCTCAAATACTTCCTTAAAGGGCATTAGGGACCCTAAGATCACACATTGGTAACAACTCCTCTAGACTATGCAAATACTAATCACCTCAAAATTTCACTAAAATGGTGAACTCATGTGAGCACTCTAAACTAAGACTTTTAAACTAGAACAGCTGCTGTTAAGTCAATCCTGCCTCAGCCACTCCATGTTTGCAGAGCAGGGTTTTCAAGGCTGTGACCTTTCAGAAGCAGATTGCCAGGCTTTTCTTCTGAGGCACTGCTGAGTGGGTTCAAACAGCTAACCTTTCTGTCAAGGTGAGCACTTAACCTTTGTACCTATTAGGGACTCCAAAACCAAGATATACAGAGGAGAAAAAACAAACGAGAAGCCTCCCAGAATAAGGAGTCTCTGCACATCTGGAGTCCATGGGTGACACAAAGCAGTCAACTACTAACCAAAAGGCTGGTGGTTCCAACTCACCCAGAGGCACCTTGAAACAAAGGCCTGGCATTTGCTTCCAGAAGGTCACAACCTTGAAAATCCTGTGGAATGCAATTCTATCCCGCACACATGGGGCTGTAATGAGTTGAAATTGACTCAATGGCTACTGGTTTGGTTTTATTTTTTTAACAACTGTATGGACGTTTCTCAGAGGGATAAGGGATGCTGTATTTCTGAAATATGAACTTACTTATATGGTCCTCAGTTTTTTCTCCTATTCCTATTTCAAATCTAAGATAATCAATCCTGCATCAAATCTCAAATTAGAAGATAGAAAGCAAGTATGATGATAAAACATACTGAAAACATTTTTCACCAAATAATAATAGTTTTTTTCAGGCTTCTTCAAAATAAGAATTCTATTTGGCTTACTCCCATTTTACAAAAGTTGAAATAATACATTTCTTTTTACCACCAGTCAGATCCTAATCATAATACTGTGTTCAGTTACAAACTAAAAGAAATTTAATGGGTAAGTTTCAACTCTAATGCATAAAAGATTTACTAAAATTACCTCATATACAGAATTTGGTACTGTTCTGTGGTACAGTGAATTACTTAATATGGCCCTGCTAGTCATAATCTTTGTAATGCCAACCAAATTATTGGGTGGGATGTAAACGAGGTGCTTGTGGCCCACAAAGGGAATTGGATAGCTTGCTAAGAAGGCAAATAAGGCACATGGAATCCAAGTGGGGGTTTAGACCATTCAAATAACGCATATGGAACCCTAATGAGGGGATTGGTCAGTTATGCCACCCAATTAGGCTTAAAAAAGAAAAAAAAAAATAACAATCCCAGAGCTAAAAAGGGACCTCACCACTAAGAAAAGAGCTAGAAAGGGAGCATATTCTTCAGACCTGAGATCCCTGCTCTGGATCTGAGCTTCCTAAACTCAGAAGAGAGCGAGCATAAAACAGTGGCAGAAAAATGGCAGTAGGAGAAACAGCAGAACCAAGAGACTGGTGAGATGGCATAGTGGGCTTCCAGCCCATGAAACAAGATGGTTACAGTGTGTGGGCAGACTCACAAGAGAGCTAAGTGCCTTCGGTCAGGAGGCTTACTGACAGACTAGGGTGCTTCTAGGCACTTACCGGCAGAGCTAAAAACAACAAACCAAACTCACTGCCCTCGAGTTGGATTCGACTCACAGAGACCCCTCCTTTGGTTTCCGAGGCACTATCACTATGGAAGTAGACTGCCCGATCTTCCTTCTGAGCTAAAGAGCTCTGTAATATTTGCCCAAGCAGGGACCACACAGCCTTGAAGCCAAAGGCTAGAGAGAGGCGTGCCTGTGGGCACTGTTAAGAAAAGGCTGTCCTCATCCAAGAACTGTATCCTATGTTGTTTCTGATCCTGAATTATAACCTGTTACTTCCCTAATAAACCCCATAATCATTGAGTATTGTCTGTGAGTTCTGTGTGGCTACTACAACAAGTTATTAAACCCAGCAAAGAAGAAGTGTGCTTTAAGAAGGACTGTTGGTGTCAGAATTGCTACCAATTCTATAGGTGGGAGGGTGGAGGCATGTCTGACCTCTTCCTCATAGGAATCAGCGCTTGGCTGATTTTGATTCTCCTTCCCCCTGGTGAAGTTAGAGGAGGTCATCAGACACTGCCCCCATGCCATTTTTACAGTTCAAAGTGTTTCTAATTTGATAACAAAATCATAAAATTTTACAGAAGAAGAAACAAGAAGTATCTATTCTGCTCACCACTGTATGTCCAGTACTGAGCTCAGGCCTTGCATAAAATAAGACATTCAATAAACACTTGCTGAATTTTGAAGTAGTTAAAATGAGATATGAATTATGTGAAATCTTTTCCACAGCCTAGGAGAAACCTAAAGAACTATTATAATTTACTCTGAGAAAGTGTAACAGATAAAGAAATTACACTTGAAAGTCTACTAGGTATCAAGTATTTTATCAGTTCTCATTTAGAACACAGCTCAAAATCAATGCCTCTATTATTTTCATTTCTAAATATTTGCTATCTGAATTAAGCTATAGTGATTTTTTCCATTCATATATGAAAAAATTGGCAACAGAATACTAGTCTAACTCAATCATTACATATTGATTACTATCCTCACACATATTTTTGTCTTTGATAATGGCTTTTAACTTCCTAAAGTTTCTACTTGGGACACTTACTGACTCATAATAACTTTAGCTATAAAAAACAAAGTCTGGCAATTACAGTAATCATCTGTCACCATAGCTTCACCTTTCTTTTCTGAAGTTTTCCTATTAGTCTGACATTTATCAGTGTTTCTCTCACAAAAGCACAATGCAGAAAACTTCAGATTCTTGAACTGAGTAACTTAAATCTAGATTTTTAAAAAAAGAATCAAATTTAAACTCATTAAGGCCACCAACTCCCTGGAGAAGGCATCATGTTTGGTAAAGGGTCAGCAAAAAAGAGGAAGACCCTCAAGGAGATGGATTGGCAGTGCCTGCCTGAAACAATGAGCTCAAACACTGCAACAATTTTGAGGATGCAAGTGTTTCATTCTATTATACACAGAGCCATTAATGGTCAAAACCAACAAGTTCACCAAATACAAAAATTGAAATGCAATCACAGAAACATCATAAATTTAAAGATTATGATTTATCACTTGAGAAAATGAAGCAAATGCCATCACATTTTATTTTGAAATACATCTTATGACTATAGGCTCATTTCACTGTACATAAAGTTATGCTGCAGAAAAACCTGACCTACCAAGGAAACAGCCAAAAAGAGTCTTCTGTTGCAATATAATAAATTTGAACTAGACTGTCTTTTTAAAAAAAAAAAAAGTTGTCAGTAAAGACTTTAAAGGGAGGTGATGGACTCATCTTCTCTGGAAGCTTACAAAGAAAAGATTTTCAAATGTCTAGGATGGCTTTAACTTGGCCACAAATTGGGAGACTGAAACAGAATCAGTTCAAAGTCAAGAATATTAACAAATTAAATCTGGTCCTTTTCTACTGATCAAATTCTGGCAATATTAATCAAGAAAAACCAGGGCTTGAAACCAGTTCTGCCTGTTTCAGAGGTGACAGATGAAGCAAAACCTGAACGGACCCAAATTTGTAAAATGTGGGTGTACCAAATGATCGCTGGAACAGGGCAAATGCAGGTCTGTACCTTGCTTGAAACTTAATCTCCCTTTCAGAAAATAAAGGCAGTGCATGATTAAATAACAACCAAATCTTTTAAACAACAGAGTCAGATACATCACTGCCCAACTCAAAAATGACAGCCAACCACGCCACTTTGAATGTGTGCCACTCTTCACAGTCCTGGCAATAATCCAATCTTCCTCATCAGGCTCCTGTCAGGAGCCTCCTGAAAGGACTCATTACACCTCTTCCAAGTCTCCTATTACAGAGCTCTGACGTGTAATTTCTCCCATCTGTTGTTATCTAGAACATCCACATTTTAACATCACAAATTCGGTCTATTCTGATTTTGTTGCATCAGCCATTACTGAACTGGTTTGAAGCCCTGGTTCAAAGGTCAGTCTGACCCAAGGGATTCAAATCCAGTCTGCCAGTCACACAAACAAGTCATTAGCAAACTGGATCCTTCTGAGCTTCAGCTATCCATTTCCCTTTTTTGGTACTCCCCAGCCTTACCCTTCAAATTACCCTAAATGCTAACTAACATGTCAGTTGTAGAAAATTATTTCTTCCAACTACTCCAACTTTGCTCCTCAGTAGTGTTCTACAGTCTTTTAATCCTGTTTCTTACTAGGTAGCAAAGTATTTTGTGATGCAATCAATATCTGCCCTATTACCAATGCCCTGTACTACTGTTCTTTCCAAACATGGTGATTTCAGAAACAGTGATAGGAAAATAACAGGTAACAGAGAAATTAGAGCTCTTAGGTTTAACTTATGGTCAAAATCAAAAAAGAAGAGACAATTCAGAGAGAGGAAGCAAGAAGCTGAGAGGGTCTTAGTGTAGAACACTTACTTTTAGGAACAGAGTGTCCCTTAGACTTCTGGTGAGTTGCCCAGAGCCTCTTCAGTTTCAATCCAAATGACAATGCTTCTCTGAGTCCTCCTCAAGTAATGATTCCACCACTAAAAATTGGATCTACAAGAGCTCAGAAGTACTGGTAAAAATGTCAGGGGCCCCCATGTGGGCCTCAAGCCTCTTTTAAAGTAGGCCCACTTCTCTGTCCTGGGCCAACTCCCCTGTGCACTATATTCCTTCTTCTTCCAGGTGCCAGGTATGCGGCCTGTTTCTTCTCTTCTGAGCTGTCACCACCTACTCTATTTCTCAGGGTTCCTCTAACCCCAAGACTGGCTGTGGAAGAGGACACCAGCTTCCCCCCTTCCTTGCTGTCCCTGCAAATAAACATATAGGCTCTTCTAGTTTCAGTATGTTTCTAATGGCTATAAGAAAATAGAGAAGGAACAACAAAAAAGCAACAATATAGTACTAGAGATTAAGATAATAATAATTGTCTCCACTTTAAAGTTCCTGCCTCCAAAAAATACAAATTTTCTAAAATTTTGCTTGAGTATTTTAAAAAGTATAAAGTACTAGCATAGATATACAACTGTACCCTAAATCAAATCCAAGCTAATATAGACAAAAAATATAAGAATACTCTGCTTTTCAAAATCCTACTTACATCACGGGTCCAAAAATAGTTTATTCAACAGATTTATTTTAGCATATAGGTACTTTTTTCTTTTTATAATCTTTCGATGTTTTATTCCCTTTAATATAACAGATGTTCAAACACTTGATTTTTAAAGAATACGAAAAATGTTAAATATATTTTACCCAATGTAAATGGGAATTAATATATAAAAAACATTATGATTTACAAAAAGACATCAAAAAGAGCTAGTTTCACTAAGAAAATCTTAGAATTTTTACTACTGTCAATTATTAATGCCTCTACGTTAATATTTTTTAGTAAAACCTTATAAATAGAGTTCAAAAATCAGGGTATCTCATTCTCAGAAATCTAACACCCACACAATATTTAAATCTAACATCAATTATTATGCCTTTATTTATGTTTTTTAAACAGTAGACAGGCATCAGTAGTCTTATACTCATATTTTGATAAATATGGTGCTAACAGATTTTGTAAAATCCAATTTTATGAACTTTCTAAACATTAAGCTATAAATCAGAAGATTATAATGAACTAATCAAAGGCTACGCTCCTGTACAGGCAAAGCAACTCCATAACTAAGTGCTGGCAGATCAAAAATGTCACTGACTTTGAATTTCCAGGATGATTATCTTGAGCCAGTTAATTGATTTAAACGGTTTTTTAAAAGACAAAACTATTACACTGTAGCCTACAATAAGATAAAATTAAAACTGAAAACAGGCAGAGATCATGTTATCTCATTTGTATAGTCTAATTGACTGCCATTTAATCAAACTAAAGGGATTTAGACACTTTCAGTAAAAAAAAATATGTTCCTACTGAGTGGGCTCACCTCCAACTATTTATTTATAAAATACTGGAAGAATCTGTATAAAAATACTGAACAAAACCTTGCCTAATCCTATCAGACATGCATATTTTTTAAAAAAGTTTAACCCGTGTATTCTACAATCATACTTTTTTTGGGGGGGCGAGAAGAAATTAAATTACATCCTTTGCTCCTAAAGAGGATTTCATAGGTTTTCCCGGAACCCCACACACTTAATACAGAAATGCAGCCAACATTATTATATCGGGGGGAGGGGGGCGTCCATTACACTCAGCAATACGAATTAAATCGCGGTAGCTGATGCCTCTCTTAAATAATTCATTCTCTCTTGGCAGCAAAAACTGCTACAGCCTCTTCAATTACCCCTCACCGCAAATCATCGTTTGGGTCGCGATCAATCTGACCCAACTGCAATCGTGGCCACCACCTCAGTTTCACCTCTTCCCGCTTGGGTCTGCGAGTGCCATGGGAAGGGCCGGCCGCCGCAGGGGCGTCCTCCGCGCCGCGAGCCGACCCGGCCGGCCGCGGCGCGCGGGGCAGGCCCGGGACTCACCGTGTGGAAGTGCCCTTCCGCACATCGCACATCATGCACTTGAAGGCCTCGGCGCTGTTCCGGAAGGTGCAGACGCTACAGTCCCAGTAACCCTCATCAGAGGACGGCTTCGGCTGCCGCTTCGGCCTGCAGGACACAACCCAGACACGATGCGGCGCGGGGTCACCAAGAGGCCGCGCCTGGGCACAGAAGCTGCCCCCGCCCAGCCCTCCACCCCAATTCCACGACCTCCGCCCCGCAGGCCCCCAGCGCGCAGCGCTCCGGCTTGGAGGGGGAGGGGAGTCAGCGGGAAGATGGGCAAGAGCGCGGTTGCAGTCGCCGCTACAGCCGCTCTAACACTGGAGACTGTCGCTGTGGCCGCCGCCGCCGCCGCCGCCATCGCGACTCCATTGTGGGGTAGCCGGCTCCGGCCCCTCACGCGGCAACACTCGCGCAGCAGCGGCGCCGCCCCCGTTCTCGCCCCAGTGCCCGGGCAGCGAGAGAGGTGGATGGCCCGAAGCTCGGCGCGAGGGCCCCGCCGCTCGCACAGTCAGGACCCTGGGCCGGGCACTGTTACCTGGTGGGGCTCTTCTTGTCTCCCATAGCTTGGCTAGAAATTCACGCTGAGAGTCGCCGCCGAGGCCGCACTGTTTGTCAATAAGGAGGATAATAAGCCGGGCGGAAGCGGGCGGGGGAGGGAGGAGGGAGGGGGCGGGGAAGGCCGCACCGCCAAGCTCGGAGCAGCCGCCGGATCCCACGCAGCCTCCAGCTGTCGGGGAAACTCCTGCCTGGGCGCACGTGACCCACGCCCGCCAACCAGCGGCCGCGCCGGAGACTTCAAACGCAGCCAGCGCGGCCCAGCACCCGCGGCGAATTCCTGGGCGGCCGCCGCTGTTTCTTCTTACAGTTTCCCGCGCTTCCCTGTTACTGGGAGGCGTGTGGCTTGCCGGCGAGCAGAAGGAGCACCCACGCGAAGCCTGGTGCAAGGTGGGGCAGACGTTCGGAGCTGGCCCAACTCGGGACAGGAGAGACCTGGCGAGTCTCCAGGTAGAACGGCTTTCTTGGCCTCGCTGCCCGTATCTACTCAGCACCCGCCCGAAAGCTATCTGAGGGAAGGCGGGAACCAACATTGAGCGCCATTGCGAAGTGTCTAAAACACTGTCTGGTTTAATCCACACAAATGCTCTACTGAATAGGGATTATCACCCTTAATTTAGAGGAAACGAAACCGAGGCTCAAGCGATGAGGTGACTCCTCTACGTTACGTACTAGAAAATGCAAAACCGGGAGCCTGAGCCTGGTTTAAGTCCAAACGTGCCCTTTTGACCTCCGAGGCCTCTGCAGTAGCTGCTTTTAAAAGAAAAACCAGTACTCATAAACCCTTTTTAAAATAACAAGTTTGCAAACTTTATTTCTTGACAAAGCTTGGTAAGTGGAGGGTCAATGAAGAAGGGGAAGGCTCTCAACGAGATGGATAGACACAGGTGCTGCAACGATGGGCTCCAGTATAGCAAGGATCATGAGGCTGGCACAGAACCGGACAGTGTTTCCTTCTGCTGTGCATAGGGTCTCTATGAGTCGGAGATAACTCCAGGGCACCTAACAACAACAACAACAACATTTCTTGACAAAGGTCATTCTCCAGGGTCTCATTACCTCAACGTGTTGGAGGCCCTCATCATCTTTACTACACTGTTATATAGCCATGTAAACTTGTCTCCGAAGCTGCAACCCCATTGCACCAATATATTCAGTAAAGCACAGCCAGATTAATAGTAAAATTGTAAACATTACACCACCACGCTGCCATGAACTACTGAAGGTGACCAGACTCCACCTGGCATTCGAGGCCTTCCACACATTTTCCCAAACTCTGCATTCTACTCCCCAATACAAACGTGGCCCCTGACAAGACTAAAAGAGAAGAAAGTAATTAACTTCCCTGCCAAAACCCTTCTTTCATGCACTAAAGTATTTCCCCCTTCTCTACTATTTCTGCCCATCTTTCTAGGTTCACATCAAAAATGAGTTCCTAAAGAATTCTATCTTATAGATAGAAGGGTCTTAAAGGAAATAGTACAGTCAGAAATACCAGTTTCCAGCCTGGATCTATCAATCCTTAATTGGTAGATCTTGGAAAATTTTGTTTAATTTGTGTAATTCTCAACTTCTTTGTCTGCAAAACGGCGTCCATATTTTATAAGATTGCCATGTGGTTAGTAGTAAATTAATATTTTTAAGAACTACATCCCAAGCACCTTGTAAATCTCTGTACAAAAATGCGTGGTTTAAAGGACTCAAAGTACTATGCAAATGTCACTTCTCATCTAGTCTTAATCTCTTCATTTGAAAGACAAGGAAGTTAGGGCCTAGGTTAAATGGCTTCTCTTTCATGGCCAGGCTTAGAGCTCAGGTGTTCTATTAGTTCACCACTAAGCCATATGTTCTGATTAACCAAATCACCCCAATTTGCAGCAATCTCTGAACTATGAGCACCCTCCGTACTTTTTGCAGCTGTCACTTCTCTCAAGTTCTGATTCAGAAACCATGAGGAATTTGAGGAAAGCATTCAACAGTAGCTTTAAAGACTAATGTCAGGCCTCAGTAAAGCCATGGATAAACTTTTTTAAAGCCACTTTGTTTTTTCCATCAGTAAAATAAAGGAGTTGAAACTATTATCATGACTAAGGCCCCTTCCAACTAGAAGGCACAGTGATGTTTTTATATTCCTCAACAGGATGAATCATAAAGGAGACTGACAAGAACTGGTCTGTTTGTGAAAGTGATGGCAAAACTGTATTTTTAGATTAAAAAAAAAAAAAAAGCACTCTAAAATTCCCAGTGATGTAAATTACCATTTCACTACAATATAAACTTCATCACAGAAAGTAAGCTTAACTTCTTTCTTGGATTGAATCGGGTCCCACAAACCTTGTGTCAACTTGGTTAGGCCCTGATTCTCACTATTACATGATTATTGTCCATTTGTGATCTGATCTAATTTTGCTATGTGTTGTAGATCCTAATTTCTATGATATTAATAATAATAAGGAGTTCTGGTTGCACAGTAGTTAAAGTATTTGACTGCTAAATAAAAAGTCACTGGTTCGAACCCATCTTAATCTTTGGGAGAAATATGGGGCACTCTGCTTCCATAAAGAGTTACAACCTTGTAAACCCTAAGGCAGTTCTATTCTGTCCTATAGGTCACTAAGAGTTGGAATTAAATTGATGGCAGGGGAGATGATGTTAAGGAAACAGGATAAGAGGCAATTATGTTAATGAGACAGGATACAATCTAGAGGATTGGATTGGATTTTGAGGCAACTTCCTCTGAGATCTAAAACGGATTAAATAAGTAAGTAGAGATGGACTTAATGTTGTTGTTGTTGTGTGCCATCAAGTCGGCCCGACTCATAGCGACCCCTCCTTGGGTTGCCGAGGCAGTATCACTACGGAAGTAGATTCCCCAACCTTCCTTCCAAGGAGTGGCTGGTGGATTTACGACCACCAAGAAAAAAGAGCCAGAAGCAGAGTGCATCCCTTGGACTCAGGGTCCATGTACCAAGAATCTCTTAGACCCAAGGGAAGATTAATACCAAGACACATGGACATTTCCAAGGATTACTATGGTCACAGATGTTAAAAGGAGACAAGGACCTTCTTCTAGAGCCAACAGAGAAGGCCTTTTCCAAGAGCCAGCACCCTGAATTCAGACTTCTAGTCTCCTAAACTATATGAAAGAGCTCTGGTGGTGCTATGGTTAAAGCATCGGGCTACTGTTAGAGGTCCAAATCCATTAGCCATTCTATGAGAGAAAGATGAGGCCGTGTGCTTGCATTAAGATTTACAGCCTTGGAAACTCAGGGGCAATTCTACTCTGTCTGGTTGGGTCACTATGAGTCAGAAATCAATTTGATGGCAGTCGGGTTTGTTTTGTTTTGTTTTTTGTGTGTGATTTGGGTGAAGATTTACAGAGCAAATTCACTTTCCACACAGCAGTTCACATATACTTTGTCTCATAACATTGACCACAGTTTACCACGATGCAACAGCTCCCCTCCCACTTCCTCCCAATAGTTACCTCTTCCCAGTGTCCATCCCTCCATGCACTCCTGCCCCCTAAGCTGTCTCCCTGTGCATAAGCAGCCCTTCTTTCTCCCATGATTGTTCTCTCCAAGGAGTGTATCTCCTTGAGGTAAATGTTCAACTCATATGCCT
>NW_006921632.1:13749671-13753405 GCF_000298275.1 Orycteropus afer afer | reverse complement strand
GAATTTTGGTTTTCTTCATTCTTCTTTGCTCTGGATGAGGAGAGACCCATCATTGCATCTAGATGGCAGCTTGCTAACTTTTAAGATCCCAGTCAAGTAGGAGGTGGAACAGTGTTTTGTATAGTATGTTAGATGGCAGTCAGTTTTAAAGTATGAGATAATAAACCTGTGTTTATTAATACCATCCACTTGCGGTATTTCTGTTATAGCAGCACTAGATAACTAAAGCAACCTGTAAATCATAAATGCAAGAAGGGCAGGAACTTTTATTTGTGGTCTTCACCCCTGCATCTCCAGTCCCTAGAACAATCTGACATATAGTCAGCATTTAATAAATATTTTGAGAAAGAGTATATTCACCTGTATATTCAAAAGTCACCAATGAGGTATTTTTTCATCCTGAGATTTACACCCGGTTAAGCATATTGACATACAGTAGATGCCCAATAAATGCTGAAATTTATATCAACCTTGCACATAGAACTTTAGATCCCTGTGAAATAATCCTTGTTGAAGAACCAAGAATTGAATGAACCCAGTTTCTAGGAAGCACATGTCCTTGTACTATACCAGCTGCTTCTCATCTGTTGGGTGCTTCTCATTTAAAAAAAAAAAAATCCTGCCATTATTAAGCTTATATAGAGACACTAATGCAGGGAGCACTTGGTTCTAATTCAACACAAGAGTCACTCCTTTTTTCCTGAAGTATTTTCCTTACTATCTGGAAGAGCGACTGTAGAAGAGGAAAATCCTTGTCTTTAGAGTGATGCACGTTCTCACCCATTCAGTTCTTTTTCAATACATTGTTGTTGTTGTTGTTGTTATGTGCCGTCGAGTCGGCCCCGACTCATAGCGACCCCTCCTTGGGTTTCCGAGGCAGTATCACTACGGAAGTAGGATTGCCCAACCTTCCTTCCGAGGAGTGGCTGGTGGGTTTGAACCGCCAGCCTTCTGGTTAGCAGGCAAATACATTAGCTGAGTTCAAATCACAAATGCAATTCACTGGGGTCACTTGTAAACAACACAAACTCTTTAACAATTGTTTTAACAATTTAAAAGGGAAGTGGTAAACTTTTCTAATAATTTATCTTTAAAAAGTTACGTAGCTCCAATTTAATAACACCCTCCTTAAAAACGACTGGGTAATGGAGGAAATAAAAAATGAAATAAAAAAATCCCTGAATCAAGGTTCTGGTAAGATAGAATAGGCAGAAAGACTGCACAAACCCTCTTCAACAAAGAAAAGGGAAACAAATGAACACAGATACAGAAGACAATCCTGGACCCCTGAGCCTTGAAGGGAAGGATATAGAAGTGGATTAAACTGCAACTAGGAGAAGAATTTGCATGAAAACACCAAAAAAGGAGACATATGGAGCTGAGGTCTGGCAGCGATCCTGACAGCACAGACAGCTTGGAGATTGCCGAGTGGTGGTAAGACCTAAGAATTAATACAAAAATCTGCCTGGCTAACCAGGGACTGCATGGAGGACTGCTCTGGTGGCTGGGGAATAGAAGAGGATGGTTGGATGAGCTGTGGACTTTTGTCTGTCTGGAGGGCACAGCCATTTTGAATGTTTACAACAGGATTGAACATTTTGGATATTTAAAATGACAGCGTTCTCCCAGATTCCAGGGACTTAAGAACAGGCTGCACTAGCCAGTAACCCCAAGGACATTCCGCACACTGACAACTGGAAAGGTGTGGCATTCCCCTTGTTACTCTTATACTCCACACCCTCTTGGTGAATGGAGGTTCGGCCATCCCTCACTCCCACCCACTTTCTGGGCCCGCAGGAACTCCACCCCAGTCTGTGTGCTTTGATGGAGCATGGCTGCCCTGCCCCACCTTGTCCCCATATTTTTTTTTCCTTTTTTCTATGTTTTAGTTTCTTTGTTTTCATCTGTTTTACAACTACTATTATTATTATTACTTTTGTCCTTTTTACTATTACTTTTTATTCTTCACCTCCCAGGTTCTAGTTTTCAGCTTTTTTTCTTTTTCCTGTTCCTGGTTACATTTTTTTTTCCTTTTTCTTTATCATGGTTAACCCCATTCCTTGTTTTTGTTTTTATGTTTTTCCCTTCATTATTCTCTTTCTCTACATTTTTCTCTTATTGCCCTCTGCCCAGATATTTCAGGGATTTTTTTTTTCCTTTTTTGTCTTTTTCTCTTTTTTCTTTTTATAGTTAGTGTTCCAGGGTGATTATATGGTGTATTTTTTGTCCATTTGCTTTTACCTTTTTGATGGTAATTCAGTTGTTATTTTTGTCTAACTGAGTGGAACACAGCAACAGTCCCCATATGACACAACTACACCCAGAGGCCCTGCAGCTTCACTCACTGAGTGAGAGCCATCACTTCTTTCTTCACCAACGGGCCAACAATAAACAACCACCAAATAGAGCCTGACTCACCCTTGGCTGCTCCTCACAGTTAACAGAGATCTAAATACAATAATGCCACTATGTCTTGGAGACAACAGGCCATCTAAGTCCACAAAAAGAAGCAAGATAAAGTGGTAGAAATAAGGGAACAGGATAGAGACCCAGAACACATCCCTGAGAAAGAAGCACAATTGGAACTCTCTGAGAAGGCATTCAAAAGAATTATATTTAGGTTATCTTCAAAGGATTGAGAGACAGACCAAGGAAAACACAGAAGAAAAAAAAAAACCCTAGAAGAATTTTGGAAGAAAATACAAGAACAAAATAAATAAAAAATTGGAAATGATTCCGAATCTACAGATAGAAATCCAGAAGATTAATACTAAATTGGCAGAAATAGATAACACATTGGAAGGGCAAAGAAATAGAATGGATGCAATGGAAGACAGAATTAATGAGATTGAAGACGAATACCTGAATACTTCTTTGGAAAGGGATCACTCAGAAAAAAGATCAAAACAAAATGAAGATAGGTTAAGTACATGTGGGATACCATCAAAAGGAATAACCTACTTGTCATTGGAATTCCAGAACAGGAAGAGAAAAATAAAACCACTGAGAAAATTGTCCAAGAGTTGTTGGAGCAGAACTTCCCTGATATGATGAAAGATGAGAATATATCCATTCAGGAAGTCCAACAAACCCCAAATAGTATAGACCTCAAAGAAAAACACCAAGACATATCATCATCAAACTCACCAAAACCAAAGAGAAAGAAAGAATCATGAGAGTAGCACAGGAAATATGAAAAGTTATCTACAAGGGACAACCAATAAGACTAAGCTCAGATTTCTTGGCAGAAACCATGCAGGCAAGAAGACAATGAGATGGATATAAAACCCTGAAAGAGAAAAATCTCCAACCAAGAATTATGTACCCAGCAAAATTGTCCCTCAAATATGCTGGTGAAATCAGGACATTTCCAGATAAGCAGAAATTAGGAGAATTTGTTAAAACCAGACCAACCTTACAAGAGATGCTAAAGAGAGCCCTTTGGACAGAGAAGCAACAACAGCCAACAATAACTGACCATTAACACACATGATGATATAACCCAGAAACCAACCCAGCTATGGCAGTATCGAAAGTAAATAATCCTACAAGATTGTAAACAGGGAACCAGAGACACCAACCGACAAATGAGGACAACCACAAACCAAAAAGAGAGAAAAAAATCTGTCATTACAGAACTTCTAGATGGCAGGGAAGTCAAGACAACTACAAGATAGAATGGACTGTTCTAAACTTGGGAAGAAAACTATAAATCACAGGGTAACCTCAAAGAA
>NW_006921632.1:13746997-13748231 GCF_000298275.1 Orycteropus afer afer | reverse complement strand
CAAGATCTGTACCTCACACCACACACAAAAACTAACTCCAGATGGATCAAAGACTTAAATGTGAAACCTAAAACTATAAAGTTCCTCAAGGAATAACTAGGGGCAAATTTAGGGGCCCTAATATATAGCATAAAAAGACTATCAAGTAAACCCAAAGTGCACAAACAGCATAAGAGTAACTAGATGAATGGGACCTTCTAAAAATTAAACTTTTATGTGCTTCCAAAGACTTCTCCAAAAGAGTCAATAGAGAGCCTACAGATTGGGAAAAATATCTGGCAATGACATATTGGACAAGGGACTTATCTCTAGAATTTATAGAAAACTCTAACACCTCAATAACAAAAGGACAAATAATCCAATTAAAAAACGGGCAGAATATATGAATAGACTCTTCACCAAGGAGAATATTCAGGCGGCCAACAAACATATGAAGAAATGCTTACCATCATTAGTTATTAGAGAGATGGAAATCAAAGTAACAATGAGATAGCATCTCATCCCAGCATTAATAGCAAAGTTCAACAAGACAGAAAATAACAAATACTGGTGAGAATGTGGAGAGATTAGGACTCTTGAAGTACTGTTGGTGGGACTGTAAAATGATAGAACCACTGTGGAAATCTGTATGACAATTCATTAAAATATTGGAAATAGAGATACCATATGATCCCCCAATCCCATTACTAGGTATATATCATAAAGAAGAGCTAGGACAAGAACAGATATATGCACACCCCTGTTCATCACAGCACTATTTACAATAGCAAAGAGATGGAAACAACCTAAGTGTCCATTTACAGAGGAATGGATAACCAAACTGCAGTACATGCACACACTGGAATAATATGCAACCCTAAAGAATAACATAGAATCTTCAAAACACTGCATAATGTGGATGAACTTGGAGGACATTATGCTCAATGAAAAAAGTCAATCACAGGACAAATATTGTGTTAGTCCACTATTGTAAAAAGTCAAGGAAAGGTTTATATAGGGAAGGAAATTTTCTTTGTTGGTTACCAGAGATAGGAGAGGAGGGAAGGGAGAATTCCTAGTAGGTTGAAAAAAATTATATATATATATATACACATATAGTGATAGTTGGAATTGTTTGTCAACATGCTTGACCACAATTCTGTGTGGTTTAAGCAACTGTGATGTGGGCGTTCCAATGATGGCATCAGATGTATATGTTTTGAGCAGCCAATCTATTGAAAGGGAGTTTCCCTAG
>NW_006921632.1:13739830-13746552 GCF_000298275.1 Orycteropus afer afer | reverse complement strand
GGGCTTCCTAAATTGGTTCCCCAATTTAATTAATCATGGAGGCACTGATGACCCTGCCTCCATTTGTAAAGAGGGCCCTGATAATCTGTGGCATGACACTTCACATTAATATGCAAAATAGCACCACCAATAGATCAAGTACTTGTGAGAAATAAGACTCTGTGTGATCGCATATTTGATGCTTTTCTGCAATTTTGTCAGCATGAGGAGTATAAGGAAGCTGGTTGGTTGGTCCTACTTACACTAGACAAACTGGTGAAAAGTGAGATGAGCTCAGGGCTGCTGAGTCATGGCTTAAGTACTGCATAAAAAACCTCAATGTTTCCAGTTGTGCTCTGAAGAAAGCCTTATTTCTTCTAGTAACAGAGCTGATATTGCCGAAAACCAAACTCAGAGTCTTATTATAAGGGTGGCTGAATTATAATGCCAATTAAATTACCAACCCCAAATGGTGTCTGAAGTTAAAGTGAGGGCATTGATTGGGAAAAAATGGGATCCTGAAATCTGGAATGGCAACATATGGGCAGATAACCAGGAAGATCAGGATATGGAGCCTGCAAATTCTGTTGAATCCCTCCCATCTGAAGGGATTACTGTAAAACCATTATCCTCTTCCTCAGTTTGATGGGATTAACCCAAATATTCCTGCTGGGTCATTGCCTGAGGCAGAGGCCATGGAAGACATTCCTGAATGTTCTCAGAAACGGCCCCAACTACCCATTGTTGCTGCTAGACCTATAACTAAAGTTAAGTTCAAGTGAGCCCCAAAAGGTGAAATACAAAGTGTGACTGAGGAGGTGGTACGCTTCACCCGGAAAGACCTACTTGATTTTGCTAACATGTACGGACAGATACCTGGAGAATATGTATGGGAATGGCTACTGAGGGCGTGGGATAATGGTGCAAGGAATGTACATTGGATCAGTCTGAGTTTATTGATTTAGGTCCCCTAAGTACAGATTCTTCATTCAATGTTTCAGCTCAAGAGGTTAGGAAAGGATTTAATAGTTTATTTGGTTGGCTTACTGAAGCACGGATTATACGGTGTCCTACCTTAAGTCAAGTTGAAATACTGGACCTGCCTTGGTATAATGTAGAAGAAGGTATCCAGAGGCTTAGGGAAATTGGCCTATTAGAATGGATTTATCAGATTAGACCCCTAGAGCCAGAAATGGAGAGTTCAGAAGACATGTCTTTCACCAGTATGGTGAGGAATAAATTTGTGAAGGGAGCTCTAGCATCCTTGAAGACTGTTGTGACTGCTATTTTATGTAAGCCAGATTTGACAGTGGGAACTGCCCTAATTGAACTAGATACTTAACTACCATGGGGCTGATTTGATCCCGTGGTAGCAGGGGCCAAGTGACAGCAGTTAATGGACAAAGGCAAAGGTGTTACCATCATGGACAGCAGAGTCAGAACAGTAATCAGAAAAGTCTGACTTATGTGGAAATACGGCATTGGCTACTTGCGCATGGTGTTCTGGTAGTGAAATACATGGCAAACCTACTATTTACTTGATCTGCATAGACAGAAGAATTCAAGGCCATGTGAACAGCAGCCTAGATTGAATTGCCAGAATACAGAGTCACGACCTCTCAATCAATTCCCAGACTTGAGTCAGTTTACAGACCCACAACCCCTTGAATGAAGGGGAGGCTGGGTCCCTTTGAGAAAGGACCCCACTCACTACATTGCCAAAAATTTATAATGTCAATCTTTTTCCCAGCCTTCCCCAAAGGGATCTGAGGCCTTTACGAGAGTGACTGTTCATTGGGGAAAAGGAAATCTTCAGACATTTCGTGGATTACTGGAAACTGGCTCTGAACTGACACTAATTCCAGGAGACCCAAAGCGTCATTGTGGCCCACCAGTCAGAGTGGGGGCATATGAAAGTCAAGTTATTGATGGAGTCTTACCTAAAGTGCATCTCACAGTGGGTCCAGTGGGTCCCCAAACTCGTCCTGTATTGATTTCTCCAGTACCAATATGCATAATTGGAATAGACACACTGAGCAAGTGGCAGAATTCCCACATTGGGTCCCTGACATGTGGAGTAAGGGCTATTATGGTAGGAAAAGCCAAGTGGAAGCCATTAAAACTGCCTCTACCTACAAAAATAGCAAATCAAAAGCAATACCGCATCCCTGGGGGGGTTGCAGAGATTACTGCCACCATCAAGGACTTGAGAGATGCAGGGGTGGTGATTCCCACCACATCCCCATTTAATTCACCCATTTTGCCTGTGCAAAGAAACAGATGGATCTCGGAGAATGACAGTAAATTATTGTAAACTTAATCAGGTGGTGACTCCAATTGCAGCTGCTGTTCCTGATGTAATTTCATTGCTTGAGCAAATTAGTACATCTCATGGTACTTGGTATGCAGCTATTGATCTGGCCAATGCCTTTTCCTCAATATCAATTTCAAAGGGCCATCAGAAGCAGTTTGCCATCAGCTCACAAGGCCAACAATATATTCTCAAAGTGCTTCCTCAGGGGTATATCAACTCCTCAGCACTATGTTATCATTTAGTCCATAGGGATCTTGATCACCTTTCCCTTCCATAAGACATCACACTGGACCATTATATTGATGACATTATGCTGATTGGACCTAGTAAGGAAGAAGTATCAATGACTTACTCTAGACTTACTGGTGAGACATCTGCACGCTAGGAGGTAGGAAATTAACCCAACAAAATTCAGGCACCTTTTCCACCTCTGAAATTTCTACGGGTCCAATGGTGCGGGGCATGTTGAAATAGTCCTACTAAAGTGAAGCATAAGTTATTGTATCTGGCTTTCCCCACAACTAAAAAGGAGGCACAACATCTGGTGGGCCTCTTTGGATTTTGGAAGCAACATATCCCTCATTTGGGTGTGTTGCTTCAGCCTATTTATCAAGTGACTCAGAATGCTGCTAGTTTTGAATGGTGCCCAGAAAAACATAAGGCTCCACAACAGGTTCAGGCTGCTGTACAGGCTGCTCTGCCACTTGGGCCATATGATCTGGCTGATCCAATGGTGCTTGAAGTGTCTGTAGTAGATAGAAATGTTGTTTGGGGTCTTTGGTAGGTCCCTATTGGTGAATCACAACACAGACTCTTAGGATTTTGAAGCAAAGCCCTGCCATCCTCTGCAGATAACTAACTACTCTCCTTTTGAGAAACATCTTCTAGCTTGTTACTGGGATTTAGTAGAGACTGAATTCCTAATGATGGGCCACCAAGTGACCATGAGGCCTGAGATGCCCATCATGAACTGGGTGTTGTCTGACTCACAGAGTCATGAAGTTGGACATGCACAGCAGCACTCCATCATTAAATGGAAGTGGTATATCAGAGATCAGGCTCAAGCAAGACCTGAAGGCACAAGTAAGTTGCATGAGGAAGTGGCCCAAATGCCTATGGTCTCCACTTCAGTCACATTACCTTCCCTCTTCCAGTCTACACCTATGGCCTCATGGGGAGTTCCTTATGATCAGTTGACTGAGGAAGAGAAAACTCGTGCCTGGTTTACATAGGGTCCTTCATGATTTGCAGGCACCACTCGAAAGTGGACAGTGGTGGCACTGCAGCCCCTTTCTGGGACTTCCTTGAAGGACAGTGGTGAAGGGAAATTCTCCCAATGGGCAGAACTTCAAGCTGTGCATATGGCTGTTCACTTTGCATGGAATAAGAAATGGCCAGATGTGCAATTATATATGGATTCATGGGCTGTGATTAATGGCTTGTCTGGATGGTCTGAGGCTTGGAAGGAGCATGATTGAAAATTTGGTGACAAGGATGTATGGGGAAGAGGTATGTAGATAGATCTCTCTGCATTGGCCAAAGGAATAAAGATATTTGTGTCTCATGTGAATGCCCACTATAAGGTGACCTCAGCAGAGGAAGACTTTAACAATCAGGTAGATAGGATGAAATGTTCAGTGGAAACCAGCCATCATTTTCCCCAGATACTCCTGTCATTGCTCAATGGGCCATGAACAAAGTGGCCATGGTGGCAGGGATGGAGGTTATGCATGGGCTCAGCAACATGGACTCCCAGTTACCAAGGCTGATTTGGCTACTGCCACTGCTGTGTGCCCAATATGCCAGCAGCAGAGACCAACACTGAGTCCACAATATGGAACCACTCCTCAGGGTGATCAGGCAGCAACCTGGTGGCAGGTTGATTACATTGGACCACTTCCATCATGGAAAGGACAGCATTTTGTTCTTCTTGGAATAGATACTTATTCTGGATATGGATTTGCCTTCCCTGCATGCAATACTTCTGTCAAAACTACCATCTGTGGACTTTCAGAATACCTTATCCACCATCATGGTATCCCACACAGCATTGCTTCAGATCAAGGGACTCACTTTACAGAAAATGAAGTGCGGCAATCGGCCTATGCTTATGGAATTCACTGGTCTTACAGTGTTCCCCATCATCATGAAGCAGCTGGCTTGATAGAATGATGGTATGGCCTACTGAAAAGATCATTATGGTGCCAGCTAGGTGGCAATACCTTGAAACGTCAGGGCAATATTCTCCAGGAGGCTGTATATGCTCTAAACCAGCGTCCAATATACAGCTGTTTCTTCAATAGCCAGGATTCACAGATCCAGGAACCGAGGCGTGGAAACTGGAGTGGTACCACACACTATCACCCCTTGTGACCCACTCAAAAAGTATTTGCTTCCTGTCCCTGCTACCCTATGCTCTGAGGGTCTGGAGATGTTAGTCCCAAAGGGAGGAACACTTCCACCTGGGGACACAATACTGATTGCATTAAGCTGGAAATTAAGAATGCCACCTGGTCATTTTGGCTTCCTCATGCCTCTGGATCAATAGTCAAAGAAGGGCATTACTGTACTATCTGGTGTGATAGATCCTGATTACCACGGGGAAACTGGATTGACATTAGATAATGGAGGTAAAGAAGAATATGTCTAGAATATAAGAGATTAGGACATCTCTTAGAACTACCATGCCCTGTGATTAAAATCAATGAAAAATTACAGCAACGCAATTCTGATATGACTGCTAATGGCACAGACCCTTCAGGAATGAAGGTTTGGGTTACCCCACCAGGCAAAGAACCGTGACCAGATGAGGCAAGGGAAATACAGAATGGGTGGTGGAAGAAGGTAGTTCTGAATATCAGCTATGAACACATGACCAGGTGCAGAAATGAGGACTGTGATTGTTATATTTCTTCATTGTATATGTGCATCAAATATTTTTGTTTCCTTTTTTTATGAACTGTGAAATGTAAATAAGGTTAATGCCTTTCACTTGTACATGTGTTAGTGTATCATATTAGGTACAAATATGACTATAATTGTCCTTATTTAGAGATTATATATGGTTAAGAATATGTCTACAACTGCCAAGTTGACAAGGGGTGGACTGTGATAGATTGGAGCTGTGTGTCAACTTTGCTGAACCACAATTCTGTGTGGTTTAAGCAATTGTGATGTGGGCTGTTCCAATGATGTATATGTTTTGAGCAGCCAATCCATTGAAAGGGAGTTTCCCTAGGGGTGTGGTCTGCTTCCAGTATATTTATGGACATCCTGGGAAAAGAGACACTCTTCTGTGGAACGAGATTCTATTATGCTGCCTACAACTGTCTGTGAGCAAACAATCCACCATTTGGCCTGGAGATCTTGGATTCATCATTAGTTGGAGTCAACAGCCAGTATACTGCCTGCCAACCTTGAGCTTGTCCACCCCTGCAGCTGCATGAGTTGGGAAAAGCCTCCAGCTTGACGTTTGATCCAAGAACAAGCTTTATTGGTTTTGTTTCTCTAGGGAACACAGTCTAACACACACACACACACACACACACACATAAGTAAATATACCAAAGATTATTAGTGGTTATCAGGAGTAGGAGGGAGGAGAAAAGGGGAACTTTTTGTTTGTGGAGCATTAAGTTTATGCTATTGGCAGTAGAATATTTTAGAAAAGGATAGTAATAATGGTGGCACAACATGAAAAATGTCCAACAGTGTCCCTGAGCTATAAGTGTGGAAGTTGTTATGTTGGTGACAGTCATGTTGTGTATGTTTTCACCACAATAAAAGTAAATGCACAAACAACAACAAAATAAGTAACTCCAAAGTCATTAATGTAATTATATTCATTTTATTCTAATATGCTTCATAGAATGGGAGAGACGGTAAATTACTGGAACTGTGCATGGGATCATGTGTGCAGGTGAATAGTAATCTGTTTACTGTTGAGATAGAAGAAAAGATTGAGCTCCCCTGCCTTAGGTCAGGAGACGAATTGTGTGACCCCAGGACCCCAGCCTGTTCTGATTGATCCTGAATTTATGCTTATGAGACAAACACAACAACAATGAAAACTATGCATTGAAGTTATATATAGTTACTTGAAAACAAGGTCTAATACTTGAAAAGGTGAGTACTATCTTGTTTGTTTGTCAGGTGGAGTTCCAGATAAAATTGTTGTTACTAAGAAAGAAATGGGCTACAAACTTTCCCTGAGAGAAGAATTAAAAATTAAATAAAATAGTAACTTACAATTGTAAAACTAATCACATTTTAAAAGCTTGATTTGTTTAGTTCTTCTTTGTTTGGTGTTTTGCTACATATGTTTTTGCAAAACGTAGATACCTTTACTGATTTTGCTGCTTGTAAAAGTTATATGTTAGCAGCATAAAAAGTTCACCAAAGATTTTTTAAGTAATCATACCAGTACTTT
>NW_006921632.1:13719620-13722705 GCF_000298275.1 Orycteropus afer afer | reverse complement strand
CTAAAAGAACTAACAGATCTGTCCTGGAGGAAGTGCAACCAGAATACTCCTTGGAAGCAAGAATGGCCAGACTTTGTCTCACCTATTTTGGTCATGTTGTCAGAGGGGACCATTCCCTGGAGGAGGATGTCATGCATGGTAGGGTGGAGGGTCGACGAAAGAGGGGGAGGCCTTCAATGAGATGGATTGACATGGTGGCTGTGATGATGGACTCAAGTATAGCAGGGATTGTGGGGCTGGCGCGCAATCGGGCAGTGTTTCGTTCTGCTGTGCATGGGGTCGCTATGAGTCAGAGAAGACTCGATGGCACTTAACAGCAACAACAACCGTAAAGAATGTGTTTCGTGAGCATTGTGTGTATCTATATGGGATCAAACTGACAACTCAAAAGATTAGATAGAAAACTTAGGTAGGTAGTGAATTTATGCTAATGAGGGAACATTAACTTGGAAGAGGAGGTGAGAATGGTTTAACAACTCAAAGAACGTAATCAGTGTCACTGGACTGTACATGTAGAAGCTATCGAATTGAAAACTGTTGATGAATTTGTAACAAGAAGTAATGCTTCTATTGTGATGATAATTGACAACAGAATATAAAATTGAATATGCAAATCATGGTGGTTTTTTTTTTTTTCCAAGAAAAGCATAAAAATAAGATCAGATGGAAACACACCAAAATATTAGTGGTAGCTTGCCAGTCTCTTCCTTTCACTTCAGTACAGTATAATCCTTTTCTGACAGTTTGCTCCTGCTCTTTTTTCTGTCTTTACTCAACTCTCTTTCTCCCCTCATATTCCTAACCCCTTTCTAACAGTTCTCTTTTTCGTTTCCATGACTGGCCCCAAATAATGGCATTATCAATGGGGTCCCAATTCCTCCTACGTTTTCTCTCCCCTGAAACTAGTTCACCACTAGCTTCAGTGTAACCTCACATTTCTACATATTGCCTCTTATCCACCTTCTCCAAATCCAGAAAGTAAGGTAAGGGGACATACACACACACACACACACACACAGACTACTGCCATTGAGTTAACATGACTCATAGAGACCCATAGGACAAAGTAGGACTGCCCCATGGGGCGTCCAAGCCTGTAAATCTTTACAGAAGCAGACTGCCTCATCTTTCTCCCACAGAGGAGCTGGTGTGTTCAAACCACTAGGCTTTTCATTAGCAGCCGAATGCTTTAACTACTGTACCATCAGACCTCCTTAAGGAGACACATGATACATTAATGAAGGGCAACCTTGAATAAGAGGCTGGAAGACCCTGGTTCAAGATTTTAACTCAAACCTCTGAAGAGGGAACATTTTGCTTTGGTGTGTTTGTTCTTCTGATAGGAACATGTGACGCTAGTTCTGTAAATGTTGGAAAAGTTGAAAACTAAATTCAGCTTCTGCCACAGAAAGATCTGCTGCTGTGATGCTCAACAGAACAGGAAGCAGATTGGAAGCCAACAAAAAGCCTCCAGCTTTGCCATTCCCTCCTGACACCTCCTATTGGCTGAGCCAGGTGGAACCAGCAGACAAAGCAGATGTGTGGTCCCAAAGGTCAGTGGTTCAGACCTACCAGCAGCTCCACAAAAGAAAGATGTGCCAATATACATATATAAGATCCTAGACTTTTTCTGGCTGTGGAAAGCATAGAACCACATAGTAATCTCTGACTCAAAGTGTACACTGTACCTTCTAACATAGCATTCATACTTTCACAATGTTGTCTCCCAACTGACTGAGTCTTCAGCAAACTATTCCCCTGTTCTATTAGGCCAGGTGCTTCTGGGTGACGGTATACATGGTATGTCCAGTCAGTCATGGGCTTGAGCATATTTCTGCATTACTTTTGCTGTGAAATCAGTTCCTTAATCAGAAGAAATGTTTTGCAGAATGTTATGAAAATGAACAACACATTTTATGAGTCCACAGATGGTGGTGCCAGCAGAAGTATTACAGGCAAGGAAGACAAATCTATATCCAGAATATGTTTCTATTGCTGGGGAAAAAAATCTCTTGTCTCCTTCTTTGAGGGAAGCAGTCTAATATAATCGACCTACCACCAGGTGAAGGCATTTGACAGCTAACCTGGTGATTCAAACCCACTAGCCACTCCTCAGGAGGAAGATTGGGCAATCTACTTCTGTGGAGATACCACCTCAGAAACCCAAGGAGGGGTCGCAATGAGTCGGATCCAACTCGACAGCAATGAGTTTGGTTTGGTCTTTTGGTTTGACCACCAGGTGACTCTGGGGAATAGTGCCAAATCAGGGGCCCAGTGTTGGTCTATGCTGTTGGCAAATCAGGAACTCAGCAGTACCAGTAGCCAGTCAGACTTGGTGAGAAGTTCATATTATCAAGCCCATGCAATGCCTCCATTCTGGACAACATGACCACTTTGTACCTGAGTCCATTGAGAAGAACTAAGGTGGCTTAAGATAGTGACTGACATCCAGAGAATAAGACATTTTCTCCACCTGAATATTTGAAAGCCTCCTCTTCATATATGCCATTTGGTATTTTCAGAGGACATAAACATCTGCACACTTGGTGCCCATTCTAACAGGCTCATCCATCTACCTCTTTCCTAGACCTTCTTGTACTGAATCCAATCTTTCAATCTTGTCCTTTTTGAGTCTGTGACCATCCAGCCAAAGCCTTAGCAACTGACAACGAATCCAGTGCAGACATATATGTCAGACCATCTCTCACTACAGAAAAGTGGAAAATCAAATGTGTTGCTCTAAATTATACTTGTTAGGAGGATTTCTCTCCCGCACAGCCCTTCATGGCCACTTCTCCTTAGGACTATAATTTTGCAGCCATCCACCTATGATTGATACCAGCATATCATGAGAACCATTTGTAAAGCAGGTCAGGAATTTTTTCCTCCTCAGTTAATTGGTTTTAAGATAATCCTTGTAAGGTTATAGATGCGGATTGGAAGAGAGAAAGAGTTAGTATTTGTGATAGTTGGAGCTGTGTGTCAACTTGGCTGGACCATAATTCTGTGTGGTTTGAGCTGTTGTGGTGTGGTTGTTCCCATGATGGGATCAGATGATTATGTTTTGAGTGGCCAATCTGTTGAA
>NW_006921632.1:13718570-13719165 GCF_000298275.1 Orycteropus afer afer | reverse complement strand
AGCTTTATTGGTTTTGTTTCTCTAGAGAACCCAGTCTAACACAGTATTATTGAAGGAATCTGAGCATCTGCTCATGCAATTGTTTGTGTCTTCCATTTCTACTCAAGCCCAATATCTTATATGTCATTTCTATTGGGTGATAGATTGCTGCCATATACACCCAACACCTTAGGTCTCATGGTCACTGTCTATTCCATGACTCTATCAGAGCCAAGTTAAGCCAGAAGCTATTTCTCAAAAAGAGAATAAATGTCAGCAGGAGAGGGCATGAATTTGCCCCAGAACTCACAAAATCTACACTGTGATTTTCCATCATTGAAAAGGCTCTCTGCTCACTCCATCATGGAATGAATATTTTGTGGATAAAACTATGTGAGTCTTGCAGAGACATAGACCAGTGCAACAGAATTGAGAACCCAGAAATAGATTCATTGACCTATGGTCAGCTGATTTTTGACAAAGGGCTGAAATCCGTTACATGGGGAAGAGATGGTCTCTTGAAAAAATGGTGCTGGCAAAACTGGATATCCATTTTCAGAAAAATGAAACAAGATCCATAACTCATAGCATATATAAAAACTAACTTCAGATGGAT
>NW_006921632.1:13715663-13717685 GCF_000298275.1 Orycteropus afer afer | reverse complement strand
ATGCACACCCATGCTCATCATAGCACTATTTACAATAGCAAAGACATGGAAACAACCTAAGTGCCCATTAACAGAGGAATGGATAACCAAACTGTGGTACATACACACACTGGAATACTATGCGACCCTAAAGAATAATATAAAATCTGCAAAACACTGCATAATATGGATAAACTTGGAGGATATTATGCTGAGTGAAATAAGTCAATTATAAAAGGACAAATACTGTATTAGTTCATTATCATAAAAAGTCAAGGAAGGATTTATATATGGAAGGAAACTTTCTTTGCTGGTTACCAGGAGTGGGAGGGGAGGAAACACTGCAAATAAATAAATAAGTAAATACAACTATGTGAGTCTTGGAAAAAATTAGTCCAAGGTAGTAGTGGACCATGCAAACCTCAGCCTACATGATCCTGAGCCAGAGGAACTAGATGATGTCTGGCTACCACTGTCATCCACTTGGAAAGGGATCAAAATAGGAGATCCTGGATAGAGTGGGAAAAAAATATGGAACAAAGCTCAAAATCATAAAAAAAAAAAAAAAAGACCAGGCTTACTGGTCTGATAGTTGTTGTTGTTGTTGTGTGTCATCGAGTTGGACCTGATTCATAGTGACCCCTCCTTGGGTTTCCGAGGCAGTATCACTACGGAAGTAGATTGCCCAATCTTCCTTCCGAGGAGTGGCTGGTGGGTTTGAACCACCAGCCTTCTGGTTAGCAGTCAAGTGCTTTAGGCGCTACGCTACTAGAGCTCCCCCTGGTCTGATAGAGGCCTTAGTCTTGGGGTTTCACTAGTCTCTGGTCTGACAGAGACTAGTGAAACCCCAAGACTAAGGCTTCTAGTCGCCTTACGGGACTGGAGTTCAACTCACTCCTATGTTTTCCAAGGAGCTCTGGTGGCATAGTGCCTATGGCATTTGACTGCTAACCAGAAAGTTGGCTGTTCAAACTCACCATCTGCTTCATGCAAAGAAGATGGGACATCTACTTCCGTAAAGATTATCACCTCGGAAACCCAACGGGGGTCGCTATGAGTTGGAATCAATTTGATGGCAGTGAATTTGTCCTATGTTTTCCAGACAAACAATAGAGAGGCAGAAAAGGTAAACATTTACACCAGGTAGGTACACTTCTCAGGAGATCAGAACGGCAGTATTTGAACAGGGAGATAGCTCACAGGGAGGGCAGGAATGGAAAGGAATAGGAAAGAAGGACACAGGACAAAGGTAACCACAGGGAAAAAGTGGAAGACAGCAGTTACATTATGGGAATTTCAATCAATGTCATGAAACAAAATGTGTATGAACTGTTGTATGGAAAGTGAACTTGCTCTGCAAACTTTGACCCAAATCAATAAAAAATTAAAAAACAAACAAACAAACAACTATGTGAGTCTTAAAAATTGCCACTCTCATATAATTTTTATTTCTTTGTTAAAATTTTTTGTTAAAAATATGTTCTTTGACCTGTGGGCTGGGGACCATAGTCTCAGGGGACATCAAGCTCAATTGGCATAACATATTACACAAAATATTGTTCCACCTCCTACTTTGGCGAGTAGCGACTGGGATCTTAAAGGCTTGCAAACAGTCATCTAGATGCAACGATGGATCTCTCCTCGTCCAGAGCAAAGAGGAATGAAGAAAACCAAAATTTCATGGAAACAATTAGTCCTAGCGACTGGTACACCATGCGATCCACAGCCTATACGACTATGAGACCAGAAGAACTAGATGGTGCCCAGCTACCACTGTCAACCACTCGGAGGGGGATCTATGTAGGAGATCCTGGATAGAGAGGGACAACAATGTGGAACAAAACTCAAAATAAATTGGAAAAAAACAATTGGGGGCCAGGTTTGCTGGTCTGATAGAGCCTGGTGTAACCTCTGAGACTATGCTGCCCTTCATGTCTGGAATTGAACCCACACTTGTGGCTTCCAGCCAAACAAAAGACAGGCATATGAGTTGAACATGTACCTGAGGTAGATACACTCCTTGGAGAGAACAATCATGGGAGA
>NW_006921632.1:13713855-13715393 GCF_000298275.1 Orycteropus afer afer | reverse complement strand
AGAGAGAGAGAGAGAGATCTATCTATCTATCTATCTATCTGTCTATCTATCTATCTATCTATGAAGATGGGGCAATCTACTTCCATAGTGATATTGCCTCGGAAACCCAAAGAAGGGTTGCTATGAGTCGGGTCCGACTCGACGGCACATAACAACAACATATATATATATATTCTTTGATCTGATTGTCTTTCTTATTCTGTTTTGGTTTCTATTATTCTCATTAATTTTTTCTTTCATTTTTGTATTGGGTTTTTTACTTATATTTTCCTCTTTTTGTTTTCTACAGACACTATCTGTTCTATTGATCTTTTCCAAATTTTCTCTTTTCTTTTCATTTTCTAGCTGATACTTAGATTTCCTTTTCTTTCTCACCTTCATCTTTATCTCTGTATTCTCTTGTTAATTCAATTTCATGTCTACTGGTTCTCATTAGTGCCATTTTAAGTGTTTAACACATTCCCTTGTGATAAGATTCTCATTCTTACCCTTAGAGAGTTTGTAGGACTCTTGTAGAAACTATGCCAATGGAAAAACAGTTGTAAATATGTGAATATTTAATATAGTATGGTGGTGGATTAGTTGTTGAGAAGCCAAAATTAGACTTGATATTCCTAAAAATCACTTGTTAGGTGCCATCATCTCAGCTCTGACTCATGGTGACTGCACATGAAAAAGAGTGAAACATTACCCAGTGCTGTACTATCTTCATGATCATTGGTATGCTGGCCACTACATATTTTGAGTGCCTTCCAACCTAGGGACTTGTCTTCCAGCACTATATTGGACTGTTGTTACTCATAGGATTTGCACTGGCTAATTTTTGTAAGTATGTTGCCAGGTCTTTCTTCCTAGTCTGTCTTTATCTGGAAGGTCCACTGAAAACTGTCCACTATTGGTATTTGAAATATAGTGGCCTAGCTTCAAGCATCATAGCAACATGTAAGCCACCACAGTATGACAGACTGACAAATGGGTGGGTCAAAAAATTTGGGACCCAGAGAGGGTCCCAAAATTAAAAATTCTTTGTTCTCAACAACCATACTTCATCACTAACTTTATTGTGTTCCCCTGCAAATATTTATCTTTAGATATTAGAGGAGTGCCAAGAAAGCAATTCCATGTACACATACCACAGCCAAGTAAGTTAATAATGTACTTATTATTAAAACAAGCATGTTAATAAACTCCACAGTTGTATAAATTTTATTCTCAATAATATATTAAGTGATTTCATAAGCTTCCCATACACACACACACACACACACATATAGTAGCTAAACTTAGAACCTCCAGTAAAGTAAAACATGTTTTAAACATTCTTACATGAATATAGCAGGCGTCCTAGTAGAGCAGTGGTTGAGCACTTGGGTGCTAATCAAAATGTTGACAGTTTGAACCCACCAGCCACTCCATGGGACAAAGACGTGGCAATCTGCTTCAATAAAGATTCACAGCCTTGGAAATGCATTCGGGGCAGTTCTATTCTCTCCAGTAGGGTCACTATGAATCAGAATTGACTTGACAGCAGTGCATTT
>NW_006921632.1:13710607-13712235 GCF_000298275.1 Orycteropus afer afer | reverse complement strand
CAACCCACTGAATATTTCTATAGGGTGGCCAGGCCAACCACCAGGAATCCTTTTGCCCAGGGTTCCCTTCCAAGCCACTGGAAGTTTACAGATAAAAAGAACAATTATAATTATTTATATTTAAAATCAAAACAATCAGAAGAAAGGTGTTGAATCAGCTGAAGATAGTAACATTTGAATTGGCTCTTCTATCTAAGTATTTACCAGTTAGCTATTCTGGCCCTCAATTTTCTCACTAGCAAAATGAAAGGATTGTATTAAAAAATCTCTCCTGACTTTTCTAGGAATAAAATTCTAGCATTCTATCCACATGGTACATGGTATTTGAATGTGATGTGGCCTAAAAAGAGAGAGATGAAATCTTAGTTACTATTTGAATCAAGGCCATAGCTCAAATATCATTGTTAATGTTGTTGTTGTTGTTGCTAGGTGCCATTTAGTCAGTTCCAACTCATAGCACTTCATGTACAACAGAAGGAAATACTGCCTGGTCCTATACCACACTCACTATCTTTGCTCTACTAGAGCCCAGCGTTGTAGCCACTGTGTTAATCCATCTTGTTAAGGGTCCTCTCCTTTTTCACTAACCCTTTACTTTACCAAGCATGATATTCTTCAGGGACTGTTCCTTTCTGACAACCTACCAAAACATTTGAGATGAAGTCTGGCCATTCTTACTTCCAAAGAGCATTCTGGCTACATTTCTTCTTGGACAAGTTTGTTCATTCTTCTAGCACTCCATGATATTTTCAGTAGTCTTTACCAACACCACAATTCAAAGGCATCAACTCTTCTTTAGTGTTCCTTATTCAAATATTTGAATAAGGATTTCAAATATAAGGCTATTGAAAATATTATGGCTTGGGTTAGGCATACCTTAGTCTTCAAAGAGACATCTTGGCTTCTTAGCACTTTAAAGAGCTCCTTGCAGCAGATTTGCCTAGTGCAATACAATATCTCATTTCTTGACTGCTACATCCATGGGTGTTGATTGTGGATCAAAGTGAAACAGAATCCCTGACAATGTCAAACTTTTCTCCATTTATTATGACATTGCTTATTGGTTTACTTTTGAGGACTTTTGTTTTCTTTATGCTGAGTTGCAGTCCATACAGAAGACTGTAATCTTTGATCTTCATCACTAAGTGGCCCAAGTCATCTTCACTTTCAGCAAACAAGGTTGTGTCCTCTGCATTGCAGGTTACTAATGATTCTTCCTCCAATACTGATGCCCCATTCTTCTTCACGTGGTACACTTTCCCAGATTATTTGCTCAGCATACAGGTTGAAAAAGTATGGTGAAACGATACAACCTTCATACACACCATTACTAATTTTAAACCATGCAGTATCCCCTTGTTCTGTTCAAACAACAGCCTCTTGGTCTATGTATGGGTTCTTCATGAGCTCAATTAAATGTTCTGGAATTATAATTCTTCACAATGTTATCCATAATTTGTTATGATCCACATGTTCAAATGCCTTTGCATAGTCAATAAAACACAGGTAAACATTTTTCTGGTATTCTCTGCTTTTAGCCAATACCATCTGTCATCAGCAATGATATCCCTCCTTCCACGCCCTCTTCTGAATCCAGCTTGAATTTCTGGCAGTTCCCTGTCAATATA
>NW_006921632.1:13706084-13709829 GCF_000298275.1 Orycteropus afer afer | reverse complement strand
TGCATCATTCAATATCTTCCCATAGAATCTTTCAGTATTGCAACTCAAGGCTTGCAATATTTTTTTTCAGTTCTTTCATCTGGAGAAATGCTGAACATGCTGTTCCCTTTTAGTTTTCTAACTCCAGGTTTTGCACATTTCATTATAATACTTTGTCTTCTTGAGCTGGCCTTTGAAATCTTCTGTTTAGCCCTTTTATCTTGTCATTTCTTCCATTCGCTTTAGCTACTCTCCACTCAAAAGCAAGTTTCAGAGTCTCTTCTGACATCAATTTTGGTCTTGTCTTCCTTTCCTCTCTTTTTAATGACCTTTTGCTTTCTTCGTGGATGATGTTCTTGATGCCATCCCACAACTTGTCTGGTCTTCAGTCATTGGTGTTCAATGTGTCAAATCTATTCTTCAGATGGCCTCTAAATTCAGGTGGGATATAATGAAAGTCATGTTTTGGCTCTTGTGGACTTGTTTTCATTATCTTCAGTTCCAACTTGAACTTGTATGTCAACAATTGATGGTCTGTTCCACAGTAAGCTCTTGACTTTGTTTTGACTGATGACATTGAGTTCCTCCATCACCTCTTTCCATTGATGTAGTCAATTTGATTCCTTTGTATTCCATCTGGCAAGGTCCATGTGTACAGCTGCTGTAATGTTATTGAAAATATTTGCAATATTTTCCAACTGCTTCTTTCTTGTGTCCAACTTTCATATTGCAATCACCAGTAATTATTAATAGATCTTGATTGCATGTTTGGCCAATTTCAAACTGCAGATTTTGGTAAAAATCTTCAATCTCTTCATCTTTGGCTTTAGTGATTAGTGTATAAATTTGAGTAATATTAGTACTAACTTATAGGTTTTCTTGTACGTATCTGGGTATTATCCTGTCACTGACAGCATTGGAGGTCAGGACAGATCTTGAAATGTTCTTTTTGATGATGAATGGGATGCCATTCCTCTTCGTCATTTCTGGCTTAGTAGACCACATGATTGTCTGATTCAAAATGGTCAAATACCAGTCCATTTCAGCTCACTAATGCCTAGAATATTGATCTTTATGTGTTCCTTTTCATTTTTGACAATTTCCAATTTTCCTAGATTCATACTTTGTACATTCCATGTTCCAATTATTAATGGCTATTTGTAGCAGTTTCTTCCCATTTTGAGTCATGTCACATCAGCAAATGAAGATCCCAAAAACTTTACTCCATCCACATCATTAAGGCCTACTCTACTTTGAGGAGGCAGCTATTTCCCAGCCATATTTCAAGTGCTTTCCAACCTGAGGAGCTCATCTTCCAGCACTATGCCAGGCAATGTTTCACTGCTATTCATAAAGTTCTCGAGTAATGTATCAGACAGTGTTTCACTGCTGTTCCTAAGGTTTTCAGTGGCCAATGTTTTCAGAAGAGGACAGCCCTGTCCTTTTTCCTAGTCTCTTAGTGTGGAAGCTCTGCTAAAATCTGTCCATCATCAAATAACTGCTAACCTAAAAACCTACTGCCGTTGAGTCAGTTTTGACTCACAGTGACCCCTCCTTGGGTTTCCAAAGCTGTATCTCTATGGAAGTAGATTGCCCAGTCTTCCTTCTGAGGAGCAGTTGATGGGTTTGAACCGCCAGCCTTCTGGTTAGCAGTCAAATGCCTTAGGCACTACACCACCAGAACTCCCCTAAATACTTGCTACTATTTGAAATACCAGTGATGTAGCCTCCAGTCTTAGAGCAACAAGCAAGCCACCACAGTATGACAAACTGACAGATGAGTGGTGGATTGTTAATGGTAGCTGCCTACACTGTAAGTCTCTACAAATGCTATAATTTCTTTGATTATGAAAAAAGGACTAAAATATATTATAATGATATGTATTTGTATGATTAAATTGCTATACAACTCCTGTCTACTTTAAACCACAGAATTTTGTAGGTTTGAACATTTTCTAAATCCTTACAAATCCAAGCATAAATAAGGAAATATTTAAACATTCTTTGCATAGTTAATTTTACAAATGCAAGATGTGAAAATTTATAAAATAAATCTTGTCTTAACTTATTTTAACAGAAGAGCTTTTAATAATAATGTGTGGAGATTGAAATTTCTGATTATATATCAAAACATATATCCTTGATTCTAAACTGACATCAAAGCATTTCTAGTTGATAAGATGTCCAAGTAAGATTTCATGTATATGAAGTCATGCCAGTTGCTAGGAGGATAAGCAGATTTACTTTGATGGTTTTGAGTTTCCGCATTTGCTTTTAAGCTCCTTTGCCAGAGGCTCCCCCCGCCCGGATAAATTTCTCTGATGTTTTCAATAGCAAGGCATTTTTTTTCACTGCCTTTTTAGTTCTATTCACTTAGAGAAAGACTAAACTGTTGCCAAGGGTTTGTTCATCTATCATTATGGTTCCTACTACATCATATAATGGTGAATTCTATATACCTACTTTTCACTTATTGACATGGTTCCAAAGACCAGATTTTTGTGTGAAAATTGGTGTTACAAGAAAATGGAAAATAACCACATCAGATCACAAAAGGTGACCACTACATAACTGCCAAATTGCATCATTACATAACTGCCAAATTACATTATTACATAACTGTCAAACCACTGAGAATCATGGCTCAGGCAAGCTGACATATAACCTTTACCATCACAGCCAGTATTAGTTACTCTTGCCTCGCACCTCAGCATTCATTATGGTCAGGCAGGCGTATGTCATCATATGCCAGGTGTATGTATGTGCAAACTAATCTTACTGTAGATTTTTTACTATTATTATAAACATGAAATATATAATGAAATAGTTGGTATGTCTTGAGTTTATCTTTGTAATAATATAGTGATCCATTTACCAACCCACATTTGAAAGATAAGTTTTGGTGTAAAATTGTGCAAAACCACATTATCAAATGTTTACAACATTATATTCCTTCATGTAATCTGGAGCATCTCTTTTGATATGATTCTTGATAGTATGTTCAGTGTTTCACTAATCATCACAATAGGTCTCCAGGACTATAAATAACCAAGTTTTTCATTACCATATATTTGTGGTTATTTTTCAAAATTGATTTTTCAATTTACATACAGTAAAATTCACTCTGCTATGGAGGTTCCTGGGTGGTGCAAATGGTTTGCAGTCAATTACTGACCAAAATGTTGGTGATTTGAAACCAACCAGCAGCACTGTGGAAGAAAGTCCTGGAAATCTGCTTCCATAATACAACCCAAGGACTTCCGGTAAGATGGAGGAATAGGCAGACAGGCGACACAGACCCTCTTCAAAAAAGAAAAGAAAAACCAATTGACAGAAATACAGAAGATAATCCTGGAACCTGAGCTTTGAAAGGAACTAT
Organism: Orycteropus afer afer; assembly: GCF_000298275.1. Lineage (NCBI taxonomy): Eukaryota > Metazoa > Chordata > Mammalia > Tubulidentata > Orycteropodidae > Orycteropus > Orycteropus afer. The sequence goes on along the minus strand of NW_006921632.1, from coordinate 13,706,471 downwards.
ACAGAAGTGGATTAGGCACCAACTAGTGGACAAACCTGAATGAAAACAGTGAGTACAGAGATGGTCAGAGCTGCAGACTGTCAGCTACTCTGACAAGACCAACAGGCTGAATATTTCCAAGTGGTGTTGGGACCTGAGAACTGACCTAAAGCTCGGTCCTGATGACCAAGTGCTGCAGGGACAACTGCTCTGGTGGCCTATGATCAGGAAGAGAAACAGCAAGCAGGGAGACAACCCAAGCTGTGGATTTTCTGCTGTCCAGAGGGCACAGCCACTTTGATTGTTTACACGTAGCAGCCATTTTGGATATTTAAAGTGATTGAGAAGGCAGCCATTTTGAATGCTTACAAGTGGCAACCATTTTGGATTTTAAAGTGATAGCATTCT
>NW_006921632.1:13703923-13704504 GCF_000298275.1 Orycteropus afer afer | reverse complement strand
TATAAATCACAGGGTAACCTCAAGGAAAAATGATAGACCTTCAAATCAAAATAAAAAAGAGGACCAGGATAAATACTCAGCAAAACTAAAACAATAGCAATAAAGAAAGTGATAACATGATTCATAAACAAAACAAACTCAGCAGAGAAAATTATATGGAACAAAGAAATCGACACAATGAAAAAGCATATGACAAAATGACAGCAACAAATTCATATTTGCTGATAATTACATATCTGGAAAGAGATTTATCTTTAAGATTGATGTAAAATTCCAACGCCTCAGCACCAAAGGAATTAACAATCCAATTGAAAACTGGGCAGAAGACATGAATAGACACTTCACCGAGGATATTCAGGTGGTCAGCTAATACATGAAAAGATGCTCACAATCATTGGCCATCAGAGACATGTAAATCAAAACAACAATGAGATATACTGTCTCACCCCAGCACAGATGGCAAGGTTCAATGAGACAGAAAATAACAAATGCTGGTGGGGATATGGAGAGATTGGAACTCTCATACACTGCTTGTGTGACTGTGAAGTGACACAACCACTGTGGAAAGCAATATGGCAATT
>NW_006921632.1:13689211-13703473 GCF_000298275.1 Orycteropus afer afer | reverse complement strand
CTCTATGGAATCAACTCCTTAGCAAAAAATGTATTAAGGGTGGAGAACAGATTAATAGTTGCCTACAGTTAGAGGGGGGAGCTCTGGTAGCATAGTGCCTAAGGTACTTGACTGCTGCTAACCAGAAGGCTGGTGGTTCAAACTAACTAGCCACTCCTCAGAAGGAAGATGGAGCAATCTACTTCCCTAGTGATACTGCCTCAGAAACCCAAGGAGTGGTCGCTATGAGTCGGGTGCGACTTGACGGCACATAACAACAACAACAGCATGGTTAGAGGTGGGGGAAAGGATTGACTGTAAAGGGGCAGCATGACAGAATTTTGTGTGTGTGTGTAATGGAACTATATCTTCACTGTGGTGGCAGTTACACAACTCTATGCATTAGTCAAAACTCATTGTAGATTGCTGAGGCTGCTTATGTATAACCAAACTCCTCATGGAATTTAGTTCCTTGGTTTGGAGATTTCATGGAATATCCCAGTTAATTGACCTAATAATGTATTTAGAGGTTCTATTCTACCACTAAGTTCATTGCAAAGTGCCTAGGATCTCAAAAGCTTGCAGGCAGACATTTCAAGGCACAATAATTAGTCTCTATTCATCTGAAGCAACAGAGGAGGAAGGAGAGTCAGGAATGGGAGGTGGATATGGAATGTGCAGCTAATTGTCTTCTTGAACATCTGCCTCCTTTGCCAAGAGTCCAGGAGAATTGGATGGTGGCTGGCTACCATCACTGAACATTTTGATCAAATATTATATAGAAGAAACCCGATCCAAAGGGATAAAATGCAGAACAAAATTCAAATTGTCATGGACTCCAGACTTTCTGGAGCCATAGAGGGTAGATGAACTGCTGAAACTATTTTCCTGAGATAATCTTTAAGCCTTAAACCAAAATTATCCCTGAAGTCATCTTAACACCTAACAGTTTAGCTTAACTAGTAAAAAAGACTTGCCTTTAGTGCTATGCTCTGTTAAGAATTATCTATATGTGATCAAATTGAAAACAACAACTCAAAAGTTTAGATAGGAACCTTAGGGAGGCAATTAGTGAGGAAGGAACAATTCAGAATAGAAGGGTGAGAATGGTTGTACAACTTGACAAATGCAATTAATGTCACTAAATTATACATGTAAAAACTGTTGAATTGGTGTATGCTTTGCTGTGTATAGTCTCAAAATAAATAAATAAAACTTAGAAATAAAAAAGGCTCCTAGGGAAAAAAAATGTCATAGTGGAGTGAGTTTTATTGTATGTATATTGGAAAATATTTTTTAAAAAATGAGTCTCCACCCCTACAGCTATCTTTTACTGGATGTCCCATACATTGAATCATACAGAATGTAGCTTTTTTTTTTTTTTTAGCTTATTCCACTTTGCATAATACATTGAGAGTCATCCATGTTGTTGTTCATATCATATGTTCCTTTTTATTGCTGAAAAACCCAAATCAGACCTACTGCTATTGAGTCAATTTCAACTCATAGCAACCCCCATTAGGTTTCCAAGGCTGTCATTCTTTATGGAAGTAGATTGCCTCATCTTCGTCTCATGGAACAGCTGGAGGGTTTGGACCACCAACCATCTGGTTAGCAGCCAAATGCCTTACCCACTACGCCACTAGAGCTTCTTTTATTGCTTAGTGGTATCCTATTACATGTCTGTACCACGGTTTGTTCATCCATTCTCCAGATGAAGGATATCTGAGTTGTTTCCAATTTTTGAAGATTATGCATAAAGCTGATATAAACATTTACACGCATATGTTTGTGTTACTTTAAGTTTTCATTTCTCTTGGGAAAATACCTAGGATCAAGATTGCTGGGTCATATGGTAGTTTATGTTTCAATGTATGTTCAATGGCAAATTTTTTCACTAAGTGATTATATCATCTTGCATTCCCAACAGCTGTGTATGAGACTTCCTTTGAGTTTCTCCAAATGCTCATAGGCACTTGGGAAAAGTTCTTCTAAAATTAAAGTCACTCTTATGGGTATATAGCAACATCTCATTGTAGTTTCTATGTTTATTTCCTTTTGACTAACAATGTTGAGTGTTTTTTCATGGGCTTATTAGCCATTCATATATCTTCTTTTGTAAGGTGTCTATTCACATCTTTTCCTCATTTAAAAATTCTTCTTTAAAAATTTCACCCTTAAAAATATCTTTGTCTTTTTATTACTGCATTTAAAGAGCACTTTTTATGTTCTGCTTACAAGTCGTTCATCAGGTATATAACTTGCAAATATTATTTCCCCAGTTTGTTTCTTGTCTTTTCATTTTCTTAATGAGGATTTTTAAAGGGGAAACATTTTTTATTTTTATAAAGTCCGATATACCGAATTTTTCTTTTCAAGATTGTCATTTTGGTGTCATATCTAAAAAACTTTGCTTGCATAACCGAGTGTCACAAAGATTTTCTCCTATGCATTCTTTTAAAGTTTCAAAGTTTTACATTTAAGTCAAGGACCCATTTTGAGCTATTTTTTACATAATATATCAGGCAAGAGTTGTGTTTATTTTTTTCCATGTGGATCTACTTGTTCCAACACAATTTGTTGAAAAGATTAACATTTCTCCCTTGAATTGCCTTTTATAGCGCTGTAAAAAATCGATGAAACATATTTGTTAGGGCTTATTTCTGGATTCTCAATTCTGTTCCATTGATCTATGTTGTTGTTATGAGGTGCCGTCTAACTCTGTGCAACAAAACAAAACATTGCCTTGTCCTGTGCCATCCTCACAGTCATTGCTATGTTTGAGCCCATTGTTGCAGCCACTGTGTGAAGGTCTTCCTCTTTTTCACTGACCCTCTATTTAACTAAGCATGATGTCTTTCTCCAGGGACTGGTCCCTCTTGATAATGTGTCCAAAGTATGTCAGACAAGGTCTCAATATCCTCATTTTCTAAGAAGCATATAGCTGTCTTTCTTCGAAGACAGATTTGCTCATCTGACAGTCTGCAATATATTCAATATTCTTCACCAACCCCATAATTCACATGCATGAATTCTTCTTTGATCATCCTTATTTATTATCCAGCTTTCACATGCATATGAGGTCATTGAAAATACCATGGCTTGGGTCAAGACACTTTAGTCTTCAAAGAGACATCTTTGCTTTTTAACACTAAAGAAGTTATTTTTGCAGCAGATTTGCACAATGCAATATGTCATTTGATTTCTTGACTGCTGTTTCCACGGGTGTTGATTGGATTGTGGATCAAAGTAAAATGAAATCCTTGACAATTTCAATCTTCTCCATTTATCATTATGCTACTTATTGATCCAGGTGTGAGGATTTTTTTTACTTTATGTTGTGGTATAACCCATACTGAAAAATGTAGTCTTAGATCTTTGTCACTAAGTGTTTCAAGTCATCTTCACTTTCAACAAGCAAGGTTATGTTATCTGCATATTACAAGTTGTTAATGAGTCTTCCTCCAAACCTGACGCTACATTCCTCCTCATGTAGTCCAGCTTCTTGGATTATTTGATCAGTATACAGATTGAATAAATCTGGTGAAAGGACACAACCCTAACACAAGACTTTGCTGATTTTAAACCATGCAGTATTCCCTTGTTCTGTTCAATGACTGCCTCTTGGTCAATGTACAGGTTCCTCATGAGCAAAATTGAGTGTTCTAGAATTCCTATTCTTCACAATGTTAAGCATAATTTGCTATGGATATAACAAATTGATCGATAATCATTCTGTATATTTGTTATGAATATAACAAATTGATAGGCCATTGACCTATAGGTTTATCCTTTCACCAAAGCCACACTTCCTTTTTTTAATTTTTATTGTGATTTGGGTGAAAGTTTACAGAGCAAATGCACTTTCCATACAGCAGCTCACATACACTTTGTCTCATGACACTGGCTACAATTTCCCACAATGCAACAGTTCCCTCCTGCTTTCTCCCCATAGTAACCTGTGTCTTTCCCTTCCACATATTCCTGCTCCTGAGCTGTCTCCCTGTGCATACACAGTCCTTCTATTCTTTCATGATTGATCTCTCCAAGGAGTATATCTGTTGTTGTTGTTGTTGTTATGTGCTGTAGAGTCGGACCCGACTCATAGCGACCCCTCCTTGGGTTTCCGAGGCGGTATCACTGGGGAAGTAGATTGCCCAACCCTCCTTCCAAGGAGTGGCTGGTGGGTTTGATCCCCCGGCCTTCTGGTTAGCAGTCAAGTGCCTTAGGCACCACGCTACCCTATCTCCCATAAAAATTCTAGAAGCAGAAGCAGCTTATTGATATCCGCAGGAAATCCTGCTGGAATTTTAATTAGAATTGGGTTGAATTTATAGATTAATTTGGCATCTTAACATTTTGTGATTATTTTTGGCTACAATTATCTGACTCTGCATTCTTGCAACAAATCCTTCACTCATACTAAATAAAACACGATGTTGTCTTATCTAGGCTAAGCTAATGCAGATATTTAAGATTAAGACCTTTCTGTATCAATTGGGTTTTTTGCAGGTGACTTTTTGTTGTAATGGATTACTCTCTGCTACTAAATTTTAGTGATACACAGCTATGATCATTTCTTTCGTTTATTGTTTAGTTATTATTGTTAAAATCAAGGGCAATATTTCCTCCTGATTTTGGAACTATTGAAAAGAATGATTGACTTATTTAAAATTGCTTTTGATACATTTTTGCCATTATTTATGAGTATATAGAGAAAATAAATGGATTTGAGAGGTGGTGTAGTGCCGAAGGCATTTTATTGGTAACCAGAAGGCTGGTGGTTCAAACCCCCCAGCCACTCCTTGGAAGGAAGGTTGGGCAATCTACTTCCCTAGTGATACCACCTCAGAAACCCAAGGAGGGGTTGCTGTGAGTCAGATCCAACTCGACAGCAGTTAGTTTGATTTTTTTTTTTTTTTTTATGACAATAATAGGGAAGAACACCACCACTCGTCTGTCAGATTGTCATACTGTGGTGGCTTGCATGTTACTGTGAGGCTAGAAGTACCACTGGTATTTCAAATACCAACAGAGTCACCCATGGCGGACAGATTTCAGTGAAGCTTCCAGACTAAGACTGACCAGGAAGAAGGAAGAGGCCATCTACTTCTCAAAGTACTAGACAGTGAAAACCTTATGAATAGCAGTGAAACACTGTCCAATATATTCCTGGAAAACTTTATGAATAGCCCTGAAACATTGTCTTATATAAGGCTGGAAGATGATCCCCTTAGGTCAGGAGGTGTTCGAAATACAACTGGGGAAGAGCACCCCCTCAAAGTAGAGTCAACCTTAATGATGTGGATGGAGTAAAACTTTCAGGAGCTCCATTTGCTGATGTGGCATGACTCAAAATGGGAAGAAATACCTACAAATATCTATTAATAATTGGAACATAGAATGTATGAAGTATGAATCTAGGAAAGTCAGAAGTTGTCAAAAATGAAATGGAACATATAAAGATCAACATCCTAGGCATTAGTGAGCTGAAATGGACTTGTATTGGCCATTTTGAATCAGATAACCATATAACCTATATGCTAGGAATGATAAATTGAAGAGGAATGGTGTCTCATTCATCAGTCACAAAAATGTTTCAAGATCTAACCTGAAGTACAATGCTGTCAGTGATAGGATAATATCCATATGACTACAAGGAAATTTACACACCAACCACCAAAGACAAAGATGAGGAAACTGAAGATTTTTACCAACTTCTGCAGTCTGAAATTGACTAACAAGCAATCAAGCTGTATTGGTTATTATTGGTGATTGGAATGTGAAAGTTGGACACCAAGAAGAATAACCATTAGTTGGACAATATGGCCTCAGTAATAGAAATGATGCCAGAGATTGCATGACAGAATTTTGCAAGGTCAATGACTTATTTATTGCAAATACCTTTTTTCAACAACATAATCAACAGCTATACATGCAGATCTCACCAAGTCGAATACAGAGGAATTGGATTGATTACAACTGTGGAAAGAGGCAATGGAGAAGCTCAATATCTTCAGCCAAAACAAGGCCAGGAGCTAACTGTAGAACAGACCATCAGCTGCTCATATGCAAGTTCAAATTTAATCTGAAGATAATTCAAACAAGTCCACAACAGCCTGAATATGACCTTGATTATCTTACCTGAATTTAGAGACCATCTGAAGAATAGATTTGACCCATTGAACACCACTGAGTGAAAACCAGATGAATTGTGGGATGACATCATCCAAGAAGAAAGCAGAAGGTCATTAAAAAGACAGAAAAGGAAGAAAAGACCAAAATGGATGTCAGAAGAGACTTTGCAACTTGCTCTTATGTGGAGAGCAGCTAAAGCAAATGGAAGAAATGACAAGATAAAAGGGCTGAACAGAAAATTCAAAGACCAGCTCAAGAAGACAAAATATTATGATAAAATGTGAAAAGACTATGAGTTAGAAAACCAAAAGGGAAGAAATGCTCAGTGTTTCTCAAGATGAAAGAAACGAAGAAAAAAATCCAAGCCTTTAGTTGCAATATTGAAAGATTCTACAGGCAAAATACCAAATGACACAGGAAACATCAAAAGATGGAAGGGATACACAGAGTCCCTGTACCAAAAAGAGTTGGTCAATGTTCATCTATTTTAGGAGGTAGCATATGATCAAGAACCAATGGTATTGAAGGAAGAAATTGTAGCTGCACTGCAGGAATTGGTGAAGAACAAGGCTCCATGGATTGGAGGAATACCCATTGAGATGTTTCAACAAACGGATGCCCCGCTGGAGGTACTCACTTGGCTATGCCAAGAGATTTGGAAGACAGCTACCTGCCCAGCTGACTGGAAGAGATCCATGTTTGTACCCATTCCAAAGAAAGGTGATCCCACAGAATGTGGAAATTATCGAACAGTATCATTAATATAACATGCAAGTAAAATCTTACTGAAGATAATTCAAAAACAGTTGCAGCAGTATATTGACAGAGAACTTCCAGAGGTACAAGCTGAATTCAGAACAGGATGTGGAAGGAGGGATATTGCTGATGTCAGATGGATGTTGGCTCAAAGCAAAGAATACCAGAAAGATGTTTACTTGTGTTTTATTGACTATGCAAAAGCATTTTATTGTGTGCATCATAACAAATTATGGATAACCTTGAGAAGAATGGGAATTCCAGAACACTTAATTGTGCTCATGAGGAACCTGTACATAGACCAGGAGGCTTTCATTCAAACAGAACAAGGGGATACTGCATGGTTTAAAATTAGGAAGGGAAGAAGTAAGGGCTGTATCGTTTCACCATACTTATTCAATGTGTATGCTGAGCAAATAATCAGAGAAGGTGGACTATATGAAGAACATGGCATCAGGATCAGAGGAACACTCATTCGCAGTATGTGATATGTAGATGACACACCTTTGCTTACTAAAAGTGAAAATGACTTGAAGCACTTACTGATGAAGATTTAAAACACAGTCTGAAGTAAGGATTGCAACTCAACATTAAAAAAAAAACGAAAATCCTCACAACTGGACCAATAAGCAGCATCACAATAAATGGAGAAAAGATTGAAGTTGTCAAGGATTTCATATTACTTGGTTCCACAATCAACACCAATAGAAACAGCAGTCAAGAAATCAGATGATGTATTATTACACTGGGCAAATGTGCTGCAAAAGACCTCTTTAAAGTGTTGAAGAGCAAAGATGTCTCTTTGAAGACTAAGATGTGCCTACCCCAAGCCATTTGCAATAATAGCCTCTTATGCATGTGAAAGCTGGACAATGAATAAGGAAGATTGAAGAAGAGTTGATGCTTTTGAGTTGTGGTGTTAGAGAAAAATGCTGAAAGTACCGTGGACTACGAGAAGAACTAACAAACCTGTCCTGAAAGAAGTGCAGCAAGAATGCTCTTTGGAAGTGAGAATGGCCAGACTTTATCTCACCTACTTTGGTCATGTTGTCAGAAGGGACCATTCCCTGGAGAAGTATATCATGCTTGGTAATGTGGAGGGTCAACAAAAAAGGGGAAGACCCTCAACAAGATGGATTGATACAGTGGCTACAGTGATGGGCGCAGGTCAGCAAAGATTGTGGGGCTGGCACAGGACTGGGAAGCGTTTCATTCTGTTGTACATAGGTTTGCTATTCGTCAGAGCTGACTTGACAGCACCTAAAAATAACAACAATGGAAGAACATAGTGAGAAGAGACACACTTGAATGAAAAAATTCAAACATCCTCTTGTTCTTACTCTTGAGTTATGGTCATAGCATAACTATTTGCTTTTTTTTTTTTTTTTTTGAGAGAAACAGGAATTCCAGAACATTTAATTGTGCTCATGAAGAACTTGTACATAGACCAAGAGGCAGTCTTTCAAACAGTATAAGGGGATACTAAATGGCTTAAAATCAGGAAAAATGTGCATCAGGATTGTATCCTTTCACCATACTTGTTCAATGTGTACGCTGAGCAAATAATCCAAAAAGCTGGACTATATGAACAAGAATGTAGCATCAGTATTGGAGGAAGACTCATTAACAACTTGCAATATGCAGATGACACAACCAAACTATTTGCTTTTGAAAACTCTAATTTCAAAGGTATATTCAGAATCCAGATTTTTTAGAATTTTACTTGATTAATATACAAATAGATAATGTAACAATCTAAATTCCTTAGCTCTGGAAACAATTTTTGTGCTAGATTAAAAAAAAAATAATATTTTGTTATATTAACAATTTATTTAATAAGCCATTTTATGGTCTTATTCAGAATTTACCATAATGATGTTTTTAAAATTCTGTGAGAAGGAAACAAAGGATACACTAACAAGAAAGAACTGATTTTTTTTTTTTAATTAAGCAACCAATATTTGTCAGGCATTGTGCTGAGAATTGAAATAAATGAGCTTTATCGTTTACAATCTATTGTGGGAATTGGAAAAAAAACTCAAGTAAATAAATTAAAAGATAATCATGTCTCAGATGCAATAGATAGATAGGCAACTGTCTTTGTGTCAACTCTGTCTCATGGTGACATTATTATGTACAACAGAAGGGAATGTTGCTTGGTCCTGAGTTATCCTCAGTTATTGGTATTTGAGTTCATTGTTTCAGATGTTGTGCCACTCCATCCCAACAGGGGTCCCCCACCCTACTTGGCCCTCTACTTCACCAAACATGTCTTTCTCCAGCAACTGAGCACTCTCAATGGCGTGTCCAAAGCAAGTGAGTTGGATAAAGTCCTATTGTGATCCGTAAGGTTTTCCTTTGCTGCTATTTGGAAGTAGATTCCCCAGACCTTTCTTCTAGTTTGTCTTAGTCTGGAAGCTCCTTTGCATCATTTTCATATATGGTCATAAGTACTATTGTCAGTTTGTAGTGCTGTGCTGGCTTGTGTGTTACTGTGATGCTGGAAGCTATGCTACCCTATCCACCATGGGTGACCCTGCTGGTATGGAAAATATCAGTAGCATAGCTTCCAGCATCACAGCGACACACAAGCCAGCCCAGCACTACAAACTGGCAATAGTACTTATGAAAGTGATGCAAAGTTCCAACAAACTTGTTTGTGGAGAGACTGCTTTTTAGGGATGTCATTGCTATTTACACACTGAAGAGAGTTTCAAATTCCGTTCAAAAGAAACTATAGCCTTCAAGTCACATTGGATTCCAAAGTACATTGAGAGATGAAAATTAACACAGCTTCTTCCATAAAGTGAGAGAACACTTTAGAAGCCATGTCATTCTCATCTGGTCAGATATTGCTTGAGGAGCTCAAAAAAATACCATCCAATGTTCTATTTAGAATCTGACTAGAGGCTAAAGACTTTTGACAAGGGCATAGATGTTTGCCTCATCTGATCTGACACCATCTGAGTTCTTAGCCTGGGGTAGTTTACAACCTCAAAACCAATTAATCCTAAAATGCTCCTCTGTCTAATCTCTGTCTTTCTCAATCATTCTCTTAATCACAAACCATAGTCCCCCTCCCTCATCAACATTTATACTGTGTTTTGAAGTATTGTGGTCATGGCAACTGCTTTGTACTCCCAATTATTCACCCTCCCAGTAGTGTTTATCTAGCCACCCCAAAACAAATAAACAATTTCATCAAGTATATTGAATTTTATTCCTCTTTTTATTGACAGCTATAAAGTTTACAGCCAATTTTGTGAATGAATTTCACTTCTACTTCCATTTTATAATCTTATTCTAATTTCTCCTTTGCTTTATCTCTAATACTTTTCTTATAATCTTGCTATGTTTTTATCTTTGTAAAACCTCCTTAAGTACCATTTAGAACACTAGATTGTAGAAAATGAATATTCTGTTGCTCATTGATAATTGCCTATCCAGTATCTATTAGTTCTTCTTTCTTACTAACAGAACACCAATTTTCTTGGTGCATCAATGTGTCCCAGATTAAACAAATTTGACTTTTCAGGCTCCCATGAACCTAGAGGTAGTTAGTTGACATGGGTTTAGTCAATGAGTTGTAAACAGAAATGTACTTCTCAGTTTCCATGGAAACTGTTAAAGGAGGAAGACTCAAGTTAGTATATACTATAGTCCTTTACCCCTTCTTTTCTTGTCTACCTATATTCAGAACATGATGCCTCATGTTACAGAAGCCATCTTCATACCATGAGGTCGAATGGTGTCACAGTAAGCAAGACAGATCCTTCCCTGATAAGCTCATGAAGCCACAATGCTAATACTGAATGCTTATTCTTAGATTTTTTATTTAATTACTTCAATAAATTCCCAATTTCATTAATCTTCTCTATGTACAGTATAGCAATTGAGATATTCCAACCAACAGATGCAGCACTGGACATGCTCATGTGTCTATGCTAAGAAATTTGAAAGACAGCTACCTGGACAACCAGCTGGATGAGATCCATATTTAGGCCCATTCCAAAGAAAGGTGATCCAAAAGAATGTGGAAATTATTGAACAATATCATTATTCTCACAAGCAAGTAAAATTTTGCTGAAGATAATTAAAAGATGATTGTAGCAGTATAGTGACAGAGAACTATCAGAAATTCAAGCTGGATTCAGAAGAGGATGTGGAATGAAGGGTATCATTGCTGAAGTCAGATAGATCTTGGCTGAAAGCTGAGAATACCAGGAAGATGTTTACCTATATTTTATCGACTATGCAAAAGCATTTGACCATCTGGATCATAACAGATTATGGATAATATTGCAAAGAATGGGAATTCTAGAACACTTAATTGTGCTCATGGAGCAACTGTCCAGAGACCAAGAGGCAGTCACTCGAACAGAACAAAGGGGAAACTACATTATTTAAAATTAGGAAATGTGCGCTTTGGAATTGTATCCTTTCTCCATACTTACTCAATCTGTATGCTGAGCAAATTATCCAAGAAGCTGGACTATATGAAGAAGAATGTGGCATCAGGATGGAAGAAAGACTCATTGACAACCTGCGATATGGAGATGACCCAACCTTGCTTGCTGAATATAAAGAGAACTTGAAGCACTGATGAAGATCCAAGATTACAGCCTTCAGTGTGGATTATGCCATAACATAAAAAAAACAAACATTCTGACAATTGGACCAATAAGAAACATCATTACAAATGGAAAAAAGGTTGAAGTTGTCCAGGATTTCATATTACCTAGATCCACAGTCACCACCTATGGAAGCAGCAGTCAAGACATCACATGATGTATTACATTGGGTAAAGATGTTGCAAAAGACTTCTTTGAAGTGTTAAAGGGAAAATATGTCACTATGAAGACTAAAGTGTGCCGGCCCAAGTCATATTTTCAATAACCCTATGTGCATGCAAAAGCTGGACAATGAATAAAGAAGACCAAAGAAGAATCGATGAATGTGAATTATGGTGTTGGTGAAGAATACTGAATATACCATGGACTGCCAGAAGAATAAGCAAATCTGTCTTGGATGAAGTACAACCTGAATATTCCTTAGAAGCAAGGATGACTTCACCTCTTGTACTTTGGTCATGTTTTCAAGAGGGATCAGTCCCTGGAGAAGGATATCATGCTTGGTAAAGTAGAGCGTCACTGAAAGAGAGGAAGGCCGTCAAAGAAATGGATTGACAAAGTGGCTGCAACAATGGTCTCAAGCACAGCAATGACCCTGAAGATGGCACAGGACCAGGCAGTGTTTCATTCTGTTGTACATAGTGTCACTATGAGTGGGAACTGACTCAATGGCACCTAACAAGAACAATATGTATGTCAAGCTTCTGTTACATATTAGTAAGTGCAAGCCTAACTCTTACATATTACTTTAGAGTTTCTCCACTGGATGTGCTTTCCTTCACTAGCTGCCTTCTTATCACATTGCTTTGCCTGCAATCCCATTGAGAAGAGGTTGTTCATTCTCTCACATGTCACATTACAACAGCCTAGGAGGAGGTATCATCATTCTCATTCTTTCTCTTTGACCGTTTTAGGCCATTATTCTTCCACTCTTGTGAAAAAACACTTTCTTCTTCAAGATTCTTGCCATTGACTCTACCCTACAACATTCCTTGCCATCATTATCCTACCTCCCAGAATACTCTCCCTCCACCTGCCTCTCCACTCACAATTCCATAATGATTCTAGACAATTTCAGTATAGGTATTCAACATCCTAAAGTTGAAGTTCCTTGACTTCTTTCAGTCACTACAACAACTCACTCCTAGGGCCACATTCTAGACCATGTTCTTTCCTTAAGCTTCTCTCTGTGTTGTTTTTTAATTGAGATACTGTTGTGGATTGAATTGTGTCTCTTAAAAACAGTTGAAATCCTCATTGTGTACCTGTAACTTTGACTGTCTTAGAAATAAGGGGTTTTTTTTTCTTAATGAAGTCATAACAGAGTAGCACGGATCTTAGACCTAATCACTTCTGAGTTATAAAAAGAACAAAATAGACAGAGGGAAATGACATATCAAAGAACTCTTGGACTATCAAAAAGAAGGATCTTCCCCTACAGCCACATCCTGAATTTGGACTTCTAGCCTCCTGAAGTGTGAGAAAATAAATTTCTGTTCTTTAAAGCTACTCTGCTATATCTTTTGTTACAGTATTATTACATAATTAAGATATCTCTTAGAAATTCTATATATCCCTAATTTTTAAAAAAGATAATGTCTGTCTTTTAATAGGCAACTTTAATACTCTTACAATGTTCACAGTTATGGTTAAGTTTAGAAAAATTTTTCCATCTTCTTTTGTAATTTACTATGTACTTTTTTAAAATTTAACTTTTAATTGCAGTTTTAGATTTATAGAAAAATTGCACAGAAATTACAGAGTTCCCATATATCCCTTCTCCCCTCTACACACAGTTTCTCCTCTTTTTAATATCTTGCATTTAGTGTGGTACATATATTATAATTGATAAATCAGTATTAATACATTATTATTAAGTTCCATATTTTATATTAGGTTCACTTCTTGTGTTTACAGTTCTACAGGTTTTGATAAAAGCATAATGTCATGTATCCAACATTATAGTGTCATACAGAACAGTTCATTGCCCTAAAAATCCCTTGTGCTTTGTTCCCTGCCTTGCCCTCTCCTCCTTTGAATTCTTGACAATGACTGATTATTTTACTGTCTGTATAATTTTGCCTTTTCCAGAATGCCACATAGTTGGAATCATAAACATGCAGCTTTTTCAGACAGGGTTCTTTTAATTAGCATACGCATCTAAGTTTCCTCCATTTCTTTCCATAGCTTGATAGCTCATTTCATTTTATTGCTGGATAATATTCCATTGTATGGATCTACCACAGTTTGTCCATTCATCTATTGAAGAACATCTTGGTTGCTTTCAAAATTTTTGGCAATTTTGAATAGAGCTGCTAAAAATACTCATAGGTAGATTTTTGTGTGGACATAAGTTTTCGATTTGTTTGGGTAAATACCTAGGAACATGATTGTTGGATTGTATAGTAAGACTATGTTTAACTCTGTAAGAAATTGCTAGATTGTCTTCCCAAAGTGCCTGCACTATTTGCGTTTCCATCAGCAATGAATAAAAGTTTCTCTTGCTCCACATCTCCATTAGTATTTGATGTTGTCAGTGTCCTAGATTTTAGCTGTTCTAATATGTTTATAGTGGTATCTAAGTGTCTAAGGCACTTGACTGCTAACGAGAAGTTTGGCGGTTCAAACCTACCAGCCACTCCTTGGAAGGAAGGTTGGGCAATCTACTTCCATAGTGTGTTAGATTGGGTTCTCTAGAGAAACACAAAAAACCAGCAAAGTATATATATATTTAGAGAGAGAGAGTGAGAGAGAGAGA
>NW_006921632.1:13680654-13686191 GCF_000298275.1 Orycteropus afer afer | reverse complement strand
AAAAAAAAAAAAGAATTCATTGACCCATGTCACTTTAATTTTGTGTATTTCATTGTACATAAATCATATTTCAATAAAATGCATTTAAAAACAAAAAAGAAATCACATGATGTATTTCACTGGGAAAATCTGCTGCAAAAGACTTCCTTAAAGTGTTAAAAAGCAAAGATATCCACACAAGCATGGAGAGCCCAAAACATGTACCTAGGCTTCCCCACTACCAACCTGAGGAGGGTGGAGCACGGGTGGTTGCTGCAGCCCGGCCATGTGGAATGGGGCCTCCAGAGCCCCCTGACAAGTTGGTTTTCCTATGACTTGAGATTTTGCTAATGCCCATGTGGTGCAATGGATCATTTTTGTATGGCTTTTCATACCATGGCCTTATAACTCCTAGCAAATAACTGGGTGGAACTATGAAATGAGGTACATGTGGGCCACCAAGGAGATTAGACAGTAGATGATTTTTGTAGGTAAATATTTTTTCTGTGCTTCTGGAAGGCTCCTTGGAAGCGAGAATGGCTAGACCTCATCTCACCTACTTTGGTCATCTTGTCAGAAATGACCATTCACTGGAGAAGGATATCATGCTTGGAAAAGTTGAGGGTCAGTGAAAAAGGGGAAGACCCTCAATAGGATGGATTGACACAGTTGCTGCAATGATGGGCTCAAGTATAGCAATGATTGTGAAGAAGGCACAGGACCAGGCAGTGTTTCTTTCTGTTGTACATAGGATTGCTATGACTCAGAGCCAACTCAATGGCACCTAACAGCAACTACCTTTTTAACCCATTTATATCTTTCTTGGGAGCTCTGGTGGCATAGTGCATAAGGCACTTGAGTGCCTACCAGAAGGCTGGTGGTTCAAACCCACCAGCCACTCCTCGGAAGGAAGGAAGGTTGGGCAATCTACTTTCATAGTGATACTGCCTCAGAAACCCAAGGAGGGATTGCTATGAGTCAGGTCTGACTCAATGGCACATAACAACAACAATAACATCTACTGCAAAAGACCTCATTAAACTGTTAAGGAGCAAAGACATCACATTGGAGACTCTGGTGTGCCTAACCCAAGCCATAGTATTTTCAATAGCCTCATATGCATGTGAAAGCTGGACAATGAATAAGGAAGAGTAAGGAAAAGTTGATGCCTTTGAATTCTGGTGTTGGCGAAAAATACAGAAAATACCATGGACTGCCAGAAGAATGAACAAATCTGTCCTGGAAGACGTGTAGCTGGAATGTGTCTTAGAGGTGAGAATAGCCAGACTTCATCTCACCTACTTTGGTCATGTTATTAGAAGGCACCAGTCTCTGGAGAAGGATATTATGCTTCGGTAAAGTAGAGGGTCAGCAAAAAAGGAAAAGACTCTCAACAAGATTGACACAGTGACTGCAATGATGGGCTCAAACATAGTAAAGATTGTGAGGATGGCACATGACCGGGCCGTGTTTCGTTATGTTACAACCCTATGAGCATAGGGTCACTATAAGTCAGAGCTGACTCAACGGCACCTAACAACAACAATCTTGGAAGTGGCGTTGAATCACTTCTGCTATATGCTCTTTATTAGAAGCAAGTTACTAAACCCAGCCCACACTCAAGGTGAGGAGATTACACAAGGGCAAGTATTATCACATAGCAAGGATTGTCGGGAACCATTTTAGAAGCTTCCTACTATACCTTCATAGCCAAGCCTCTTGAAAGAGTCTATGCTTGATCTATCCATTCTGTCAGCTTTTGTTCATTTCTCAAGCCTTTAGGTTTTGGTTATTCCTTTCAGTGCTTATTAAAGAAGTACTAATTGTCAAATCAAAATCATGTCTCAGTACTCTCCTTTTACTTGGATTTTATAGTACCATTCTATCCTTATTTTAATCCTTCTTAATACCTTTTTCTGGCTCTTCTTCTATGATGATTTTAGATCAGGGTTTTGAGCTGGTTTGAATAGTTTAAGTCATAGCCAATGAAATAAAAACAGAACAGATCTGAGTATTTAAAAGCTGGGTGACTTGTAACAATAACCAGAATGGGAAACATTTCAGTTTGAGCCCTGGAATGAGATACTCAGAAGCAGCAGCATAGTGAACCCTTTCAGGAGCCTGATGTGAGAGACTAGCTCATTGGAGGAATATGGAGAGCTATACCCATTCAAAGCGCATGAAGATGGCCGCCATCTTTGAGTGGGAAACCATTGTTTCCGACTGCTCAAAATCTGATAGTCAAGAGATTTGATTGCTATGCAGTAATGCATACGCTGCTCTTGTTTTCTAAGAAGGAGATTAAGTTTCTAGCAGGGTGTTGACCTGTAAATTTTTTCTCTTCCAGTTATCATTCCAGTTCACCCAAATTTTAAAATATGAGTATTTTCTGTTTCACTTCCTCTGCCATGACTGGGAAGAATCAGTTTGAAGCCCCGTTTTAAATATAAATGTTTCTTAGGTTCCTATACTTCATCTTCTCAGTCTAATTATTCACCCACAGTTTCTATTATCACATAAACATGACAATACCAAAGAATTTTCTTTAGAATTCAAGACCATATTTCTAATTTCTGGCTATCCCATAGACATCTCAAAGTGAACCCATTTTTACTTCCAAATATATTTTTCCTTTTGTTTTTCATATCCTGGTTAACAACATCACCATCAACCCAGCTGTTCACATGGGAAATTGAGAATTTCTCATAGACTCTTGCTTCTCTGTTCTTTCCACATCCAGTGAAACCTTGAATCTTGTCACTTTCATACTTTTTGTGGTCTAGCCATTCCCCTGCCTGACCTAGAACCTTCAACTCTATAATCTCTCCTCTACACAATAAACCCCATGAAGTCCTTTGTAACTTTAGCACTAGTACAGGCAGTAGACCAGAAAAAAAAAACCACCTCACTGCCACTGAGTCTATTCCAACTCATAGTGACCCCTCCTTGGGTTGTTGAGGCGGTGTCTCTGTGGAAGTGGATTGCCCAGTCTTCCTTCTGAGGAGGGGCTGGCGGGTTTGAATCGCCAGCCTTCTGGTTAGCAATCAAATGCCTTAGGCACTACACCACCAGAGCTCCCATGCTAACATAGGCGGGGAAAAAAAAACTGATTGAAAATCTGAAGAACTGTCTTCTGGGTAAAATTCATAAACATTAATGTATAAATATTATAATTTCTCATTTGGTTTATTATAGCTTTCCCCCTTCTTTCCTATTTTTTTAGTTATAGTGCAGAGACTGAGGTTGCCAAGTAAATATCATTTAGACAAGTGATGTGTAGTTAGTTACAAATAATAACTAAAAATAATAAAACATATATATATACACACATATATATATATATATACACATATATATATATCAGAAGCTCCACATGTGATATTTTCCATATAGTAGAATTAGCCCATTTGCAAATGAAAAAATCAGTACCTAATTTTGAACAAATTAAAGCATTTTTCTCTCATTCAATCCATTTTCTTGCACTTTATTCCCAGCTCCTTCTTATCCTAAGAAGCTCTCTGGTGGTCCAGTAATTAAAGCATTGGGCTGCTAACCAAACAGTTAGTAGTACAAACCCATCAGCTGCTCTGAGGGAGACATAAGACAGTCTGCTTCCGTGAAGATTTACAGCCTTGGAAACCCCATGGGGTAGTTATACTCTGTCCTATTAGGTTTACTGAGTAAGAATCGACTTGATGACAGTAGGTTATATTTGGTTTTCTTTTCCTACCATTTTATCACTGTAATCTCAAGCATAGAATGGTCTGAGTAAGGCAATGGATATAACCATAAAAGAGAAGTGTAGAAAAATCATAATGCTTTTCATTTCCTTTGTCACAATTTTTCGTGGAGAGATAATGTGAAATCAGCTTATCCACTGTCACATGGACAGGTTGTCCCTCTTATTCCCACATAGGTTAACTGAGGTGAGAATATTATTTAAGTAAATATCCCACTGATGCTTTTTTAAACGGGGTCAGTCCCAAGCTATTTGACTTTTTACCTGTGCCCCTCCCCCCCAAAAAAAAAACCTGTATCCACTGGGCAATGCTATCTGTAAATGAGCTGATCTGGCCTGCCAAAATAGGGCAAATATTTATTCATTTGGAAACATCTTAAATGACTATGCTTTTTAAAGCTATCCATTAGTCTAAGTATATATGAAGATACAGACAAATGAAAAGCAAGTAAGCCAATATGAGTAATCCATTACAAATTCTCAATTAGAATTAGCTTTGAGATGCTGGTATTGAGATGAGTTAAAAATGGAGGAATGCAACAGAAGTAGATTGCTTTTGAAGTGAATTTATCAATTCATCTGAAGTAGAGCCAATAATCTCAGTAATCCCAAGAATGACAATAAATGCTTTTCCACATTTAGAAATAGCCAAATGGTGGCACCTTTGCAAATGAGCCAATTCCTGCACTTAGCAACATGATACAAATAGGGCTCTGCTGTTTTAATGCTGGTGGGTCATGTGCCTTGAGTTCTTATTAGTAGCGATAGATTTACATCTATTCTCAGGCTTTCTGGCTCAGTGCCTATTATAACTACCTGAGCGCATTTAAGAGTAGAAGGGTGATGTTTGCATTTAGGAAACAAAACCAATATATCTCTTTCATAGGAGTCTGACCTTAGGATCTGTCAAATGCTAGGTTCAGAGAACTGTGTCTTCAAAGCTAATGAAGCAACATATATATATAAGCCTTTATGTTCTAAAACAGAGGCCGCCAACACATGTCTTTGCTGAAGTCCACAGAAACTTTTTTTTTCCCCTTTCTCTTAATTTAGTTCTTTTAGCCCAAGCTAATCTAACTCTCTTTTAGGACTCTACTTCTTCTATATATCTCTGATGGTTTTTACCACGGAGTCCCAGAGAGGTGCCAACAATTAAATGCTTGTCTACTAGCCAAAAGGTTGGTGGTTTGAATCCACCCAAAGACACCTCAGAAGACAGGCCTCTGAAAGGTCCAGTCTTCAAAACCCTTCATTTATACTCTGTACACAATGTCATGTGTTGGAACTGACCCGATGGCAACTAATAACAAGTTTTTAATAACAAATATCTTGGATGACTCAGTTTCTGTCCTTGGCTGATCTCTGCTTCTGCTTTCGATTTTAGGAGGTCTCGTTGACCTCCCTGTGCCCTCCTATGTATCTAGTTTCCACTTTGGTCCTGCTTTTGTTTTAGCTCTTCCCTAACAGTTTGTAGACTTTGGAACCATCATACAATACAAGATACGGAGAACTTCATTACAACAGTGTAAGCTGCTTTATTGCAATGGCAATGGTTTTTGGTTTTTATGACCTCCCATCTTCTAAATTAAGGAACTCTGGTGGCGGTCATGGGTTAGGCATTTGTCTGCTAACCAGAAAGTCAGTGGTTCAAACCCACCAGTTGCTCTGCAGGAGGAAGATAAGGCAATCTATTTCTGTAAAGATTTACAGCCTTGGAAACCCAATGGGGGTCACCATGAGTTGGCATTAACTCAATGGCAGTGGGTTAGTAGGTATGTTTTTTTATTGTTGTTGTTGTTGAAAAGATTTTTTTTTTTTT
>NW_006921632.1:13678960-13680554 GCF_000298275.1 Orycteropus afer afer | reverse complement strand
TGTAGTTCGCACACCAGGGTTCCAAGCCCTTAAGGAATGGGGCTCTTCCAGGTTGTCCTTGGATATCATTGCAAGCAGGCCACACCCCTAGGGAAACTCCCCTTGGGCAGACTGGCCACTCAGAACACAGTCATCTGATCCCATCATGGGAACAACCACACAGAACTGGGGTCCAGCCAAGTTGACACACAGCTCAAACTATCACACATAGTGATACCACCTCGGAAACCCAAGGAAGGGTCACTATGAGTTAGGTCCAACTCAATGGCACATAACAACAACAACAACAATAGGTCTATGGTGGTATCTCATGGTTGTTTTAATTTGCAGTTCCTTAATGGTCAAAGACTATAGCCTTCATTATGATTATGCCTCAGCATAAGAAAACAGAAAATTTTCATAATTGGACCAACAAGTAACACCAAGACAAATGGAGAAAATATCGAAGTTGTCAAGGACTTCATTTTACTTGGTCTAAAATCAACACCCATAGAAGCAGCAGTCAAGAAATCACATGATGGGACTTCTGGTAAGATGGACGAATAGACAGACAAGCTACACAGAACCTCTTCAACAAGGAAGGGAGAGGCCAAATGACAGAAATACAGAAGATAATCCTGGAGCCCTGAACTTTGAGGGGAGATATACAGAAGTGGATTAGGCACCAACTGGTGGAGGAACCTGAATGAAAACAGTGAGTATGGAGATGGTTAGAGCTGCAGACTGTCAACTACTCTGATGGGACCAACAGCCTGAAGATTTCCAAGTGGTGTTGGGACCTGAGAATTGACCTAAAGATCAGCCCTGGTCACCACGGACTTCACGGACGACTGCACTGGTGGCCTATGACTAGGAAGGGAAACAGCAAGGAGGGAGATAACCTGAGCTGTGGACTTTCGATGGTCTGGAGGGCCCAGCCATTTTGATTGTTTACAAGCAGTGGTCATTTCGATATTTACAGTGACTGAGGGCACAGCCATTTTGAATGCTTACAATGGTGGCCATTTCAGATTTTAAAAAGACAGCATTCTTATCTGGATTCCAGGGACCTAAGAATAGGTCCCATTTGCCAAGGATGGAAGGGACATATGGGAGGCTGACAATGGAAAAGGAAACAGGTGGTAAGTGTATAAGTGCTGCCAACTAGTGAATAGAGGAGCACAGCACAGTTCCCTGCTTACACAGATAACATACAAACAAAACAAAACAAAAATCATGGGCAAGTCACTCCAACATACAAACACCAATTAAATATAAACACAAAAATGTCACAATGCCTTGGAGACAACAGAGCATCACAGTCCACACAAAGAAGCAAAATAAAGCAGGAGAAACAAGGGACCAGGATACAGACTCAAAGCACATCCCTGAGGAAGATGCAGCATTGGAACTCTCTGATAAGGAATTCAAAAAAATTATATTTAGGTACCTTCAATGAATTGAGAGACAGATCAAGGAAAACACTGACAAAATTGAGGAAAACACAGAGAAAACCCTAGAACAATTTTGAAAAACAATACAAAAACAAAATGACAAAATAAATGAAAAATTAGAAATTATACAAAATCTACACATAGAAATCCAGAAGATTAAT
>NW_006921632.1:13664780-13670541 GCF_000298275.1 Orycteropus afer afer | reverse complement strand
GTGTAGTGCCTAAGGCACTTGACTGCTAACCAGAAGCCTGGTGGTTCAAACCCACCAGCCACTCTTTGGAAGGAAGTTTGGGCAATCTACTTACGTAGTGATACTGCCTCGGAAACCCAAGGAGGGGTCGCTATGAGTCGGATCTGACTCCATGGCACATAGCAACAACAATAACAACAATGAGATTATATATAAATGTAAGTGATTTTTTATAATTTCAGATTGAGTTCCAACTAAGCACTTAAACTATTCATACCAGCACTAAGAAAACCTGCACCAAATTTTACTGTTTCTTAACTTCTTTATTACTGCCAAATTTAGAGTACAGTGTTTTTCAACTCTTGATTAATTTATTTCATTTCATAGGTATTATATTTGTTGTGAGAATTAAGGAAGTTAAAACAGAACCTGCAATATAGTATACATGTTTAGTGTTATAGTGTATCAGTATTATAATAACTGAACAGTTATTACAATGATGTTGGATGGTATTTAGCCAGGAATATCTGAATTCAGCCTTGGGCAGGTCACTCCTCTGTGGTGGTGCTTAGGGAGTTATATGCACAATAGAAGCAAGGCGAAACAAAGTAATACTTTGTTGTTAATGGATCTTTGTCTCCCAGACCCTTACATAAAACTCCAGAAAGCGGAACCAGAAGGGTAAACTCTAGCTCCTTATGCTGGAGGCCACTGAAACCAAGAACCCAAGCAAGCCAAATAGCCATCTATTTTTCCCTTCCTACCCCAATCCCATGGTTTATACCCAAGTCTTGAATCTGTCACTCCAATTATATGAAAATGACACCTGCCAGAGCTAGAAAACAAGGGAACAATAATAAGAGATTAGAAAAAAAAACACAAAAACTATTCCCTGAGCATGGAACCATCCACCACAGGCCTTCTCATCCTAGGGAAAGACACTGAGTTTGATTATGTCACCTGAGAAGAGAGAGCAAAGGAGAACCAGGAAGGAGATGTGATTTAGGCTTCTACCGAGTTACAAGCCTTACTTCCATAACCTCATGAATGCAGAACTGAAAAGAGAAGAAAGAGCTCTTGACTCTTATTACTACCCCAGTCCTGTCAATGCATTTGATAAATTGTCACACATTTCAAGCCATTAGTTGTAGCCAAAGCAATGTTTCTAAACTAAATCAACCACAGAAATTCTTCCTGTAGTGTAAGTCAGAGGACAAAGGAATAGAACAAAGAGGTTACATTCGCTTATATGTATAGGTAAAATTTATCTTCAAATTTGTGAAGATGATTGGCAATAATGTATGTAATGTACATGGCATATAGTAGGTGCTGAAATAGTAGCTATTCTTGTTTTTAAACAAAATTCCCTATGCTACAGACAGAAGAAACACATAAAGCTGAATTAAAAAGCAAAATTTATATGCAGGCGTACCTCTGAGATATTTCAGATTTGGTTCCAGACCACCATAATAAAGCAAATATTGCAAAAAAGCAAATCATAGGAAAGTTTTAGTTTCCCAGTGCCTTAAAAGTTATGTTTACAGTATACTGTAGTATATTAAAGGTTCCATAGCATTATTAGAAAGTTTGGAATATTGTGAAAATTACTAAAATGTGACACAGAGAAATGAAGTGAGCACATGCTGTTGGAAAAACAGCACCAATAGACTTGCTCAATGCAGGGTTGCCACAAACCTTCCATTTGTAAAAAATACATTATCTGTGAAGCACAATAAAATGAAACCTGCTTGTAGTGGTTGATATGATAGTTGTATTTCCTAGAACTGTGGTAAAAAGTGATTGACTACTTAAACCAAAAACCAAATATCATGCTGAGTGAAATTAGTCCATCACAAAAGGACAAACATGAGACAGTTATTGTAAAAAAAAAAAAGTCAAGAAAAGGTTTTCAAACAAAAAGAAATATTCTTTGATGGTTATCAGTGGTGAGACAGGTAGGGAGGAATAAAAACACTAACTACATGGGAGAGACATATGAACTTGGGTGAAGGAGAAGGCAATATACAAAAGGAAGAAGTCAGCACAAAATGATTAAGGAGAGGAAGATGCAAGGAGGAGTATAAAAGTTAGAGGTAAATACTAACTCATATATATATATTAACAGAAACAACAATAATCAATAACCTAAGAGTGGACACATAGATAGACATGCAAGCTGAACAGATGTGGGAAGGAGGATGAGACTATACCCATGAATATGTGTAGGTTTGACAGAGGATATTTCTAAATATGTATCCACATGTGCTGCAAATATATCCAGGAATATAGTAGAGCATACAGAGTGCAAAGTAATGAAAACTTTTGAGTCATAAACAAAATCCCTGAGGGAGTGAGTTGCTGGGCCAGGGGACTCAGGACCACAATCTCAGAGGACATGAAAATCAACTGGAACAATATACCCACAATGACAATATTCTGCACTCTCCATGAGTAACCACTGGGGTCTGAAAAGCTTGTGAGTGCCCATCTAAGGTGCAGCTATTGGTCTTTCCCCATGCAGAGCAAAGAAGGGTGAAAAAAATCAAAGACACATGGAAACGATTATTCCAAAGGACTAACGGACCATGGGAACCTCAGCCTCCACAACCCTGAGACCAGCAGAACTAGATGGTACCTGGCTACCACTGCCAACAACTCTGAAAAGGATCATATCAAAAAGTCTTCTATAGAATGGGAGAAAAATATGGAACAAAACTCAAAATTACAAAAACACACACATAAAACGGCCTTACTGGTCAGATAGAGATAGGTGGAACCCCAGAGACTGTGGCCTTTGTCAGTTTTCAGACCTGGAACTGAGCTCATTCCAATAGCTGAATTTTCAGTCAAACAATAGATAGATCTACAACATCAACAATAACTCTAGGAAGGTAGACACTCCTTAGAACAATCAACCATTTGAGATCAAAAGGGCAGCATTTGTCCAAGGACAAAGTTCAGAAGGTAGAAAGGGTTAGGAAAGAAAGAGGAATGGAAATGAGAAACACGGGGAAGATGTGGGAAGAGTGATATTACATTGAGGGGATCACAAACAATGACATGAAACAAAATGTGTGTGAATTGTTGAATGTAAAATGGATTTGCTCTGTAAACTATCACCCAAATCACAATAAAAAGTTTTTTAAAAATACCAAATTGACTACCATGGAGTCAATTCCGACTCATAGCGACCCCATAAGCCAAAAACAAACAAACAAACAAACAAACAAACCTCACTGCTGTCAAGTTGATTCGACTCATAGCTACCCTTCCTTGGGTTTCCTAGGCAGTATCTCTATGGAAACAGATTGCCCAGTCTTCCTTCCGAGCAGTGCCTGGTGGGTTTGAACCACTAGCCTTCCAGTTAGCAGTCAAGTGCCTTAGGCACTACACCATCAGAGCTCCCAGCAACCCCACTGGACATAGTAAATTGCCCCATAGGGTTTCAAGAAGGCTGTAAATCTTTACCAAGCAGATTGTCACATTTTTCTCCTGCAGAGCAACTGGTAGGTTTGACCACCTACCTTTCAGTTAGCAGCTGAACACTTTAATCACTGTGCCACCATGGCTCCCTATTGACTACTTAGGACTTAAAATTTTAAGTGACTTTATACTCAGTCTTCTCTGTAATTAGTGCCTACAGATGGCCAAATACAATATGTTGTCAGTATAGATTTAAGAAACTTAAAATGAGTACAGAGTTTGACAGTTATGTTCCATCTAGATTTAAATCACATTTAGAATTTGGCTGGGAATTTAGCCAGAAGAGATTTGCTACAGTTTCATGAGATAAAATTACAGCATGAATCATCACATCTCTAGCCTATTCAAGTGGAGATTCTTTAAAGGGTATTTTAAAGACAGAACATGATTTGTCATTTGATTTATATATGTCTCTGGAATGTAACAATTCTTTAATCTCAAGTGGAATGGTGGAGAAGGCATATATTATCTGAAGGTACATGTTTGGGTTTATCAAATGAGAAGTGAAAGAATGCAAGAATGTAATGGTGTTTTCTATTTAAAAGTAGGCAGAGGTAGTTGCTTGACATTTTCCAGGCTAAACTATCATTTAGACAATATAAAAATTAAAATACAGATATCTTCATAAGTAAACATATTAAAAATTAATTACCATGTTTTTGACATTATAAAAAAACAAACTGAATATTGGAACAGCTTAAACATCATCTACTATCACAGCTATAAAACATTTAAGTCCACGCTTAGAATTCTTGATTTTGCTATGGAGATAAAAATGAGGATTAGAAAAGACTAGTCCAGTAAGATTGTATCAGGGTTACTAGGTATTTTTCATTTACACTGGAATTTTTGGTTGGCTAAACAAGGAGCTCTGGTAGCATAGTGCCTAAGGCACTTGACTGCTAGCCAGAAGGCTGGTGGCTGGTGGTTCAAACCCACTAGCTACTCCTCGGAAGGGAGGTTGGGCAATCTACTTCCATAGTGATACTGCCTCAGCAACCCAAGGAGGGGTTGCTATGAGTCGGGTCCGACTTGACAGCACATAACAACAACAAACTCTCACAATAAGTCCACTTAATTTTGAATTTTTAAAGTTATCATAACTTCTAGGTATTAGTATCTGGCATTCAACTGAAGTAGATTGTACTGTCCATGTCTTAGTTTCCTAGCACTGCTGTGATACAAATACCACAAGTGGGTGGCTTTATAGAACAGAAATTTATTTTCTCACAGTTTTGGAGGCTAAAAAATTCAAACCTGCCTTATCATGCTCTAATTAACATTAACAAAGAAAATCTTATTTGCAAACAGGATTACATCCACAGGTAGGTATAGAGGTTAGAATTACAGCCCATAATTTTGGAGGACACATTTAATACAAATAGCTTTTAACAGTTCTTTTAAAAAAATAGTTTATTGAGCTATAGGTAAAAGTTTACATAGCTAGTAGTTATTTTTAAAGGAAGACATTTAAAGAATGATTAGTAAAACAAAGCCCAATCTAACTCATAAAATTTAAAGAAGATGTGTTATTTAGACTAACTTGGCATAAATTTAAGCACCATCTAAAATTGCAGGTATAAAACATGTAGATTACTTAACTTCTCTGTGGCTCAGTTTCCTCACCTGTAAAATGGCATACAAATATTACCTCCTTCACTTCTTGTGAGGATTAAATTAGAAAATATGTTTATAGTGCTTAGAATGGTACTTGGCACATAGTAAACATTCTACGTAGGATATTTGTTATTAGTAGTAGTGGAAGAAAACCAAACAGCAACTCCCTGCCATCTGGTAGATTAGGACTCATAGTGACCACCATTGGGTTTCCAAGGTGGTAAATCTTTATGGAAGTAAATTGCCCCATCTTCCTTCCGTGGAGCAGCTGGTGAGTTTGAACAGCCAACCTTCTGGTTAGCAGTCAAATGTTTTAGGCACTGCAGTAGTAGCATATCGGAAAATACTGGCTTGATGTATACGTATATGAGAATAAATAAAGGACATATTGTGTTAGAATTTACTTGATTAGATGTTGAAGAAATTTTGTTACATTTCCTAATCAAGAAAATTAAAATTTCTGAAAAATACTCAATACGAAATCAATATTTTGTAAACACTCAGCCATTGTTGTTGTTGTTATTAGGTGCTGTTGAGTCATTTCCAACTCATAGCAACCCCATGCACAGCAGAACGAAACACCGCCCGGTCCTGAGCCAGCTCCACGATCCCTACTATACTTGAGCCCATCATGGCAGCCACCGTATCAATCCATCTCGTTGAAGGCCTCCCCCTCTTTCGT
>NW_006921632.1:13661026-13662135 GCF_000298275.1 Orycteropus afer afer | reverse complement strand
AATGGCCAAAACTGGTCAATTTCAGCTCACTAATGCCTAGGATATCAATCTTTATGTATTCCATATCATTTTTGACAACTTCCAATTTCCCTAGAATCATACTTCATACATTCCATGTTCTGATTATTCATGGATGTTTGCAGCTGTTTCTCCTCAATTTGAGTCATGTGACATCAGCAAATGGAGGTCTCGGAAGCTTTACTTTATCCATATCATTAAGGTTGGTTCCACTCTGAAGAGGCAGCTCTTTCCATCATATTTTGAGAGCCTTCTGACCTAAGTGGCTTGTCTTCCTGCAGTGTATCGGACAATAATTCTGGGCTATTCATAAAGTTGCCCAGTAATGGATCAGACAGTGTTTCTCTGCTATTTGTAAGGTTTTTCCTGGCCAATTCTTTGAGAAATGGATGGGCTCGTCCTTCTTCTTCCTAGTCTGTCTCAGTCTGTAAGCTGAGTCTGTAACCTTGTGCAACCCTGCTGGCATTTGAAACACCAGTGGCACAACCTCAAGCCTCACAGCAACATGCAAACCACCACAGTATGACAAACTGGCAGACAAGTTTGTTTCCCTTATATGTTTGAAACCTCTCTACCTCCCCTTACCTGGATTCCTGCAGCTTACTGGCTGTGTCCTGGATGCCCTGCTTTCTTTCCCTTTCCCCTCTGCTTTTCCTGCTGCTCAGGTGTTGGGCCTGAGTCCCTCCCCTTACCTGGATCCCTCTACCACTTGCTCTCTCACTCACAGACACCATTAAGCATAGAAAATGATGTATAGCAAACTTAAGTTGTTGTACATAATGCATCAAGTAGTGTTTGTTATCATGATGCATTTTACTGTTTTCTTAATTTGATTTTATTGTTTTTTTAATTTTTTCTTTCTAACCTAAGAGGCTCCCTAGAAAGCTTTCCACTGGAAATTGTTAATATATTAAGATTCTATTGAAACACAGCTTATTTGTGTACATGAGTCAAGTAATTTCCTCTGAAAATTATATTTTTGTCTGAGACAACATTTCATTAGTTTATCATCTTGTATAAAACTATGGGTCAATTAATGTTACCCTGGAAGACATATTATGTAATAGGAAAGACATATTATTCTAGCCTAA
>NW_006921632.1:13659067-13660681 GCF_000298275.1 Orycteropus afer afer | reverse complement strand
TTCCCACTCTTTCTTTGTAGTCCAAAACAGATGATTTCATGTTCAAAGAATGAAGAATAAAAGGCAGGAAAATGGATAGAAAAACGGGATTTTCAAAACTCTGGGGATTAATAAGAAGAACTGAGGTAAGCAAAGGATGAAGTGAAAGAGAAGCAATGAGACTAATTTAGCACTAATACAAAGCTGTCCCTACATCTGGCTACAGACTGTGGAATTGTCTGCTGGGGCTACAATAATCTGAAAGCTAAAATGGGTTGGATGTTCAAGACAACTCATTTGAATAGTGTCAGTTGATGCTGGCTGTCTGCTGGGTTTTCAGCTAGAACTGTTGATGAGTGCCTACATATTCTCTATATGATTTGTGTTTTTCAGAAGATGATGAGTGGGATCCCAAAGACAGCACCTTAATTGCTAGCATCCTTCAAACAAGCATTTCAAAAGGCCCAGCTGGAAGCTGCAAAATTTGTGATCTGGCCTTGGAAATCCCAGAATATCACTTTCAATGCATTCTATTGGTCAAGTAAGTACTTAAGTCAGCCAATTCAGGGAAAGAGGAATTAGACTCTGTCCCTCAATGCAAAGAATAACAAAGAATAATTTCCTAGATAGTAATCTTCATCAAAATAGACTGCCTCATCTTCCTTCCACAGAGCAGCTGGTGGGTTTGAACCAACAACCTTCTGGTTAGCAGTCAAATGCCTTAGGAATTGTGCCACCAGAGCTCCTTACAGGCTTAAACAAAACAAATATAAATTATAGATGTCAAAATTATTATGATAAAAATTAAGAATTGAGTACATGTATTTCATGGAATATATGGCAAAGCTAAAGAAATAATTAGAGATCTGGATGATAGGATTGGAAAAGACTATCCAGAATATAAAATCCCAAATATAAAAAAGGATATAAGAAAGAAAACACAATAGAAAACAGAAGATGAGGAATAATATTTTCAGTTAACTGACAGGAAATACCTAGGAACCCAAAATTCTACACCCAGTGAAAATATCCTTCAGGAAAGTTTAATTTAAACAAAAATGAAGATAATTCATTGTTAGCAGGATCACACTAACAGAAATATTAAATGGTGTCCTTTAGGCACACACACAAAGTCCTAGATAAAGGTTCATGGATACAAGAAAGAACGCACACATATAGATACTACATAAAGCAGTGTTGTTGTTAGGTGCCATTGAGTCATCTCCGATTCATAGCGACCCCATGCACAGCAGAATGAAACACTGCCTGATCCCACGCCAGCTCCACAATCCCTGTTATACTTGAGCCCCATCATCACAGCCACCGTGTCAATCCATCCCGTTGAAGGCCTCCCCCTCTTTCGTCAACCCTCCACCCTACCAAGCATGACATTCTTCTCCAGGGAATAGTCCCTTCTGACAACATGACCAAAATAGGTGAGACGAGTCTGGCCATTCTCGCTTCCAAGGAGCATTTCAGGTGCACTTCCTCCAGGACAGATCTGTTAGTTCTTTTAGCACTCCATGGTGCTTTTAGCATTCTTCGCCAACACCACAACTCAAAAGCATCAACTCTTCTTCGGTCTTCCTTATTCATTGTCCAGCTCTCACATGCATACGAGGCGATTGGAAATAT
>NW_006921632.1:13655053-13657702 GCF_000298275.1 Orycteropus afer afer | reverse complement strand
TTTTTCTTCAATTCTTTCAGCTTGAGAAATGCTGAGCATGTTCTTCCCTTTTGGTTTTCAAACTCCAGGTCTTTGCACAATTCATTATAGTAATTGGTTTTGTCTGCTTGAGCTACTTTTTGAAATCTTCTGTTCAGCTCTTTCATCTTGTCATTTCTTCCATTGGCTTTAGCTATTCTCCACTCAAGGGCAAGTTTCAGAGTCTCTTCTGTCATCCATTTTGGTCAATAACATGGACTGTATAAAGCAGAAATAATTTCTTCATGGCATTCAATATATATAGAAAATTGATAACACTAACACATAAACAAATAAATGAGGTAAATATAGTTAAAGTATTCTGGGGAGAAGACAAAGTACTAATAATTACTTTGTTGTTGTTGTTATATGCTGTTGAGTCGGACCCAACTCATAGTGACCCCTCCTTGGGTTGCCGAGGCAGTACCACTATGGAAGCAGATTGCGCAACTTTCCTTCCGAGGAGTGGCTGGTGGGTTTGAACCACCAGCTTTCTGGTTAGCAGTCAAGTGCCTAAGGCACTATGCTACCAGAGTGCCTTACTAGTACTTGATATATCATTAATGTACTTTTGAGTCCAGATATAAACCCTTACATTTATGATCAATTGATTTTCAACAAAGGTGCCAAGGTAATTCATTGAGGAAAAGGTTACTGTTTTTAACAAACGGTGCTGGAACAATTAGGTATACACATGAAAAATGATGAATTTTGGTCTTCTTCTTACACCATACACAAAAATTAATTCAAAATGTATTATAGACATAACAACATCATAGACATAAGTGTAAGCATTACAATGAAAACAAAATACATAAGAGCAGTTGCTGAGGTTGCTTATGTATAACCATACCCCTCATGGGATTTGGTTCCTTGGTTTGGAGGTTCAGAGTCATGGTTTCGTGAGTCATCACAGTTAATTGGCCTAATATCATTATCAGTGCTTCTATTCTTGTTGTTAGGTGCCGTTGAGTCAGTTCTGACTCATAGCAACCCTATGAACAACAGAACGAAACACTACCCGGTCCTGTGCCAGCCTCAAACTCCTTGCTATACCTGAACCCATCTTTGCAGTCACTGTGTCAATCCATCTCATTGAGGGCCTTTCCCTCTTTCATTGGCCCTCCATTTGACCAATGATATCTTTCTCTAGGGAATGGTCCCTTTTGACAACATGACCAAAATAGGTGTGATGAAGCCTGATCATTCCCACTTCCAAGGGGCATTCTGACCACACTTCTTCCAAGATAGATTTGTTAGTTCTTCTGGCAGTCGATGGTACTTTCAGTATTCAGGTTCTTAATGAGTCTCCCTCCAATTCCAACACCACATTGTTTCTCATATCGTCCAGCTTCTCAGATTATTTGCTCAGCATACAAATTAAATAAGTATGATAAAAGGATACAACCCTGACACACTTCCCTCCAGATTACCATGCAGTATCCACATGCTTTGTTTGAATGACAGCCTCTTGGTCTATGTATGGGTTTTTCAAGAGTATAATTAAATTTCTGGAATTTCTATTCTTCTCAATGTTATCCATAATTTGTAATGATCCACACAATCAAATGCTTTTGCATAGTCAATAAAACATAAGTAAACATCTTTCTGGTGTTCTTTGCTTTCAGTCAAGATCCATCTGACATCAGAAATGATATCTCTTGTTCCACGTCCTCTTCTGAATTCAGCTTGCATTTTTGGAAGTTCTCTGTCGATATACTGCTGCAACCATTTTTGAATTATCTTCAGCAGGATTTTAATTACGAGTTCCGGTGAGATGGTGGAATAGGCAGAAAGACTGCACAGACCTTCTTCAACAAAGAAAAGGGGAACCAATTAACACAGATACAGAAGATAATCCCAGACCCCTGAGCCTTGAAGGGAAGGATATAAAAGTGGACTAAAGTCCAACTAGCAGAAGAATTTGCATGAATACACCAAAAAAGGAGACAAACAGAGCTGAAGTCTGGCAGCAATCCTGACAGCACTGATAGCTTGGATATTGCCAGGTGGTGGTAGGACCTAAGAATGAACCTAAAAATCAACCCTGCTAGCCAGGGACTGCACAGAGGACTGTTCTGGTAGTTGGGGAATAAAACAGGAAGCAGTAAAGAGGAAGGCGGGCTGAGCTGTGGACTTTTGTCTGTCCAGAGGGCACAGCCATTTTGAATGTTTACAAGCGGCTTGACAATTTTGGATATTTAAAGTGACAGCATTCTCCCAGATTCCAGGGACTTAAGAACAGGCTCCACCTGCCGAGAACCCCGAGGACATTCCGGACCTGGATGACTGGAAAGGTGCCATATACCCCTTCTAACTTGTATACCCCACACTGTCTTGGTGAACAGAGGTGTGGCCATCCCTCACTTGCACCCACCTTCTGGGCCAGCAGGAATTCATCCCAGTCTGTGTGTTCAGATGGAGCCTGGGTGGCCTGCCCTGCCCTGCCCTGATATTTTAATCTTTATTTTTTGTTGTTTTTTAGTTAGTTTGTTTGTGTCTCTTTTAAAACTACTACTACTATTATTATTACTTTTATCCTTTTTACTATTATTCTTTATTCTTCCCCTCCCAAGTTCTAACTTTGAGCTTTTTTTCTTTTCCCTGTTCTTGGTTGCAATTTTTTTTTTT
>NW_006921632.1:13644279-13649853 GCF_000298275.1 Orycteropus afer afer | reverse complement strand
CCATAGAATCTTTCAATATTGCAACTTGAGGTTTGAATTTTGTCTTCAGTTCTTTCCACTTGAGAAATGCTGAGCATGTTCTTCCCTTTTGTTTTCTAACTCCAGGTCTTTGCACATTTCATTATAAAAACTGACACTGTCTTCTCGATCTACTCTTTGAAATCTTTGTTTATCTCTTTTATCTTGTCATTCATTCCATTTGCTTTAGCTACTCTCCATTCAAGAGCAAGTTTCAGAGTCTCTTCTGACATCCATTGTGGTTTTTTTCTTCCTTTTTAATGACCTTTTGCTTTCTTCAGGGATGATGTTCTTGATATCATCCCAAAATTCCTCTGGTTTTTGGTATTGGTGTTCAATGCATCAAATCTATTCTTTAGATGGTCTCTAAATTCAGCTGGGATATAATTAAGGTCATATTTTGGCTCTTGTGCACTTGTTTCAATTGTTTTCAGCTTCAACTTGAACTTGCATATGAGCAGTTGATGGTCTGTTCCAAAATCAGCTCCTGGCCTTGTTTTGGCTGAAGATATTGAGCTTTTCCATCTACTCTTGCCGCAGATGTAGTCAGTCTGATTCTTGTGTGCTCCACCTGGTGAAGTCCACATGTATAGCCACTGTTTACATTGTTGAAAAAAGGTATTTGCAACAAGTAAGTCATTGGTCTTGCAAAATTCTATCATGCGATCTCCAGCTTTATTTCTATCACCAAAGCCATATTTTCCAGCTACTGGTGATTCTTCTTTGTTTTCAACTTTTGCATTCCAATCGGCAGTAATAATCAACATATCTTGATTTCATGTTTGGTTGATTTCAGACTGCAGAAATTGGTAAAAATCTTCAATTTCTTCATTTTTGGCTTTGGTGTTTGGTGTGTAAATTTGAATAATAACAGTAGTATTAACTGGTCTTCCTTGTAGACATATGGATATTATCTTATCACTGACAGCTCTGTACTCAGGACAGATCTTTATACATTCTTTGTGATGATGAATGCCACACCATTCCTTTTCAATTTGTCACTCCTGGCATATTAAAATCATATGGTTGTGTGATTGATTCAAAATGGCCAAAACCAGTCCATTTCAGCTTATTAATGCCCACAATATCAATCTTTATGCATTTCATTTTTGACAACTTCTAATTCTCCTAGATTCATACTTCATACTTCATCCATGTTCTGATTATTAATGGATGTTTGCAGCTGTTTTGTCTCATTTTGAGTCATGTCACATCAGCAAATGGAGGTCCTGAAAGCTTTACTCCATCCACATCATAAAAGTCAACTCTAGTCTGAGGAGGCAGCTCTTCTCCAGTCATATTTTGAGTGCCTTCTGACCTAAGGGGCTCATCTTCTGGCATTATATTAGATAATGTCCAGGGCTATTCATAAAGTTTTCCAGTAATATATCATACAGTATTTCACTGCTATTCATAAGGTTTTCACCTTATTCTTTGAGAAGTGGATGGTCCCTTCCTTCTTCTGAGTCTGTCTTAGTTTGGAAGCTCTGCTGAAACCTGTCTACCATTGGTGACTGTACTGGTGTTTGAAATACTGGTAGCATAGTGTCCAGCCTCATAGCAACACACAAGCCACCACAGTACAACAAATTGACAGACGATTGGTGAGCTTCTGTTCTACCTCCTAGTTAATTGCATAGTTCCTGGGGTTTAAAAGCTTGCAAGCAGCCATCCAATGTATAGTAATTGTTCTCTATTCACTGAGATCAATAGAAGAAGGAGAGTCAGGGATAGGAAGAGATAATGAACTACTGCCTCTTTTGCCAGGAAACCAGAGGAACTGGTGGCACCTGGCTACCATTACTGAATGTTTTGATCAAAGACTCTATAGAAGAATCCTGATCAAAAGAAAATGCAGAACAGAATTTCAGTTTTCATGGACTCCAGACATTCTGGAGCCATGAAGGCTAGATGAGCCCCAGAAACTATTGTCCTAAGATAATCTTTAGAAGGAGCTCTGGTGGAGCAGTGCCTAAGGCACTTGACTGCTAATCAGAAGATTGGTGGTTCAAACCCACCATCCGCTCCTTAGAAGGAAGGTTGGGCAATCTACTACCATAGAGATACCACCTTGGAAATCCAGGGAGGGATCACTATGAGTCGGAGATGAATCGATGGCACATAACAGCAACAACAACAACAAGATAATCTTCAAACCTTAAGTCAAAAATATGATTTTAAGTCTTTCAACCAATCAATAAGTCAGCTTAACTAGTTACAAATGTCTTGAGCCTTTTGCTCTTCTAAGAATTAGCTATCTGGGATCAAACTAAAAACAAAAAATTTGATAGAAAACTTAGAGGGACATGAGTTTATATTAATGGGCGAGGAACAACTGGGTTAAGGAGGGTGAGAATTGTAGCCGATGAGGAAGTGAAAATCATTAAGAAGTTGGACGACCTCCTGAGAAACTTCTACAGGCTGGCCAGACCCCAGGTCATACTGGGAGAGTATCTCTTCTAGAGATTCACCTTCAAGGACATGATTAGGAGCTTCCTGAGCCCAGCAACCTTTGAGGGGCCCTTCTGCATGGCCCTGACATCAGTCTTCTGTCTAACCCTCTCCCTTTAGCCAAGAGGCACTTTCCTGCACTTGCAGCTCTCTACCAAGTCATGGCCTAAGTGGAAATAAGAAAGCTTTTTTTTTACAGAGAGAGAAAAACAGACATGAAAATGTTTCCCAGAGACTGGGAGAAAATAATATATCGGATATGGGATTTGTATCCAGAGTATGTAAAACTCTTAGAATTCAATGAAAAGAAGACAAAAATAAACACAAGATGTGAATGAATATTTCAGCAAATATGATATATGAATTACCCATACATTAAAATATCTTCAATATCATTAGGAAAATATAAATTAAAATCATAATGATATATTACTTCACACCCTAAGGAATGTCTGTAATAAAGACAGACAATAATAACAAACATGAGGAACCTTCATGCATTGCTGGTGAGAATATCAAATGATGGATAACCACTTTGGAAAATAGTTTTGCAGTTTCTTAAAATATTTAAAAATAGATTTATCACATGACTCAGAAATTCTACTCCTAAGTATTTACTCAAAATAAATGAAAATATTTGTCCATATAAGACTTGTGCATAAAACTCCATAGCTGTATTATTCATAGTAGTTAAAATGTGGAAATAACTCAAATGTCCATCAACTAGTGAATGGATGGATAAACAAAATGTGGTATATACATAAAATGGAATACCATTTGGCAATAAAAAGGAATGAAATCTAAGATGCAATAATTGGTCTCTCTCTCTTCATCTGAAGCAAAGAAGAGTAAAGAAATCAAAGACACATGGAAACAATTAGTCCAAGGGACTACTAGAGCATGGGAACCTAAGCCCACATGACCCTGAGACCAGAAAAACTAGTGACTAGCAACAACTGTTAACCATTTGGAAAGGGATCAAAATTGGAGATCCTGGTTAATGTGGGAGAAAATGTGGAACAAAACTAAAAATCATGAATAAGACCAAGCTTACTGGTCTGACAGAGACTAGCAAACCCCTTGAGACTATGACCCCTGACAGAGACTAGCAAACCCCTTGAGACTATGACCCCTAGTTGTCTTCTGTACCTGGAATTAAATTCACTCCTGTGACTTGACTTCTATCCAAACAATAGATAGGCCCAGGAAGTGAACAATTATACCAGGTAGGTATACTCCTTAGAACAATCAACCATAGGAGATCAGAAGGACAGGATTTGCGCAGGGAGAAAGCTCAGAGGGTAGGAATGCATAGGAAAGAAGGGCACAGGGAAAATGTAACCACAGGAAGGAAGTGAGAAGAGAGCTGTTACAATGTGGGGATTACAGTAAATGTCATGAAACAAAATGTGTATGAACTGTTGAATGGAAGATAAATTTGCTATGTAAACTTTCACTCAGATCACAGTAAAAATTTTAAAAGAAAAAATTTGTACAAGGACTAAAAAAAAAGTAATGAAGTACTGATGAATGGTACTGTATGGATGAACCTTAAAAACATGCTAAGTGAAAGAAGCCAGACACAAAAGAGCACGTATTGTATGATTACTTTTATGTGACATTTGTAGAATGGTAAGGCTTTAGAGATGAAAACCAGATCAGTGGTTACCTGGAAATGTGGATGGGAATGAGAGTGACTGAAAATGGCTACAGGTTTCTTTTTGCTGTTCTAAAATTATAGTGATGATTTAACAGCTGTGTAAAGATTACTAAAAGTCACTGAATTGTATAATTAAAATGAGCGAATTTTATGGTACATAAATTATACTTCAATAAAGGTGTTAATTTTTTTTTAAATAACATGTTTGTAATCTAAAACAGTAGCAAACTAATGCATATTTTCCAAACTAAGAGAGAGCAAATAGAAGAAAGAAACTTCATCCAAAAAAATGGCAAGAAAGGTTACAAAGGAGACCATAAAAGAGGTGGGACAAATAGAAAGCACATAGAAAGATATCAAAAAAACAAACTTACTGCCATCAAGTCGATTCTGACTCATAGAAACCACCATTGGGTTTTTGAGGCGGTAAATCTTTATGAAAGTATATTACCCCATCTTCCTTCTATGGAGGGGCTGGTAAGTTTGAACCACCAACCTTCTGGTTAGCAGTCACATGTCTTAGGCACTGTGCCACCAGGCTCCTTATACATAGTAAGATAATAGATTTAAATTCAAATAGATACATTAACAACATTAAAATATAAGTGGACTGTGTACCCTTCAGCTGTAAATTCACCCTTTTTCCTATTCTGTGAAAATGGATATGGGCCTTTAAATATTTTTCATTTGCTACATAGCACTGAACCTTTGTCAGTAGAGGGCGTTGGAGAGAAAAAAAAGAAAGGGATTTTACTTCCTGGTTCCGCTAAGCTTACTCCTCAGGCTCCTGTAACATGTATGTCCCTGCAGCACCCAGCTACTGCAGTGCACATAGCTACCCCAGTCTTGGGTTGCTACAACATATGTAGCTTGTCCAACAACAGCTTCCTGCAGTGTGTGGTGCCTGCAGCACCCAGCGGCCAGCAGCTTTCTCCCAACACCCTTTCTTGGGTGGTTTTCCAGTGAAGTGCCACCAATGAGACACTTTGCTGTGGACAGCTTTCCCCAGTACCCTGAAGTGAGGATTTCTGCTAAGTTCTACAGGGTGAATTTCCAGCAAGTTCCACCTGTGCAGCTCACAGGGACTCATCTGCCATGTAGTGGGTCATTGGCTATGATCTCTCCAATAAGGTCCAGATCTCAGCCCTAGGGTGGAGTGTGGGGACATGGGGTGGGGAGGATATACTCTCCCTTGGACACTCTATCTTAATCCTAGAGGTAGGGCTGTTCTTTATATCTGCTATATTTATTAGAATTCTCTTTTCTTCTTGTTAGCCAATCCCCTGTTACACTAATCCCTTATTATAGTTAATAATTGCTTATACTACATTTTCCCTGTTCAAATTACTGTGTGTTTACACTCTCCTGATTGTACCTAGACTGATACATGGACTAAATATTACAATTAAAAGGCAGAAATTATCTGACTCCATTAAAAAAAAAAA
>NW_006921632.1:13635799-13644179 GCF_000298275.1 Orycteropus afer afer | reverse complement strand
GTTGTTGTTGTTGTTGTTATGTGCCGTCGAGTCGGCCCCGACTCATATATATATATATAGTATATAGTATATAACAGGCACATCTAAAACATAAAGGTATAGAAAGACTGAAGGTAAAAATACGGAAAAATATATACTACAAAATGACAGGCCAAAGGAAATCTGCTATAGTTATTAAGGGAAAAATAATTATAGCTATGAAGATAAATAAAGAGGAACACTTCATAATGATAAAATGTTCAATCCATCAAGAAGATATAAAAAAATTCTAATTTTCTGTGCTGGTAATATGGCCTCAAAATATATCAAGAAAGATATGGACAGAACTATGAGAATAAACAGATAAATCCATAATTATAGCAGGAGATTTTAACTCTTCTCTCTCAGTAATTGATGGAATTAAACCAAAACCAAATCCACTGCCATTGAGTCCATGCTAACTCATAGTGACCCTATAGGACAGAGCAGGACAGCCCCCTGGGGTTTCCAAAGCTGTAACTCTTTATGGAAGCAAACTGCCTCATCATTCTCTCATGGAGTGGCTGTTGAGTTGGAATTGTAGAACTTTCGGTTAGTAGACCACTTAACCATCACATCACCAGGGCTCCTAACAGATAGAATAAGCAGGAAAAAAAATCAGGAAAAAAATATGAACAATATAGAATAAACTTGATTTATATGCAGCAGCTGCACAGTCCACACTTTCTGAAAGATTCGGGAGAACATTTATAAAAATTTACCATATGTTGTGCAAGAGAGTCTAAACAAATTTCAAAAGATGGAAATCATATATAAAATATGTTCTGGAAAAAATGAAATTAAGCTAGAAATTGGTCATAAAAGATATGTAGAAAACATTCATACATTTGGAAACTCACGAATACCTTACCAAAAAAAATCCATGGATCAAAGAACATATCACAGAGGAATTTAGATATATTTTGAACTGAATGATAATAAAAATACAGCTTATTAAAACTTGTGGGCTGGTGCTAAAGTAGTGTTTAGAGGTTAAATTTACAGGCTATATACACACACACATACATATATATATATACACACACTAGGAAATGAGAAAGATTGAATATCAACAATCCAAGCATCTCTAACTTTTCAGGAAGTTAGAAAAAGTATAGCAGAATAAGCCCCCAGAAGTCAAGGTAGGAAACAACGAAGAGATTAGAGTAGAAATAAGAGACAGTAATCAATGTTCTAAGCTGTTTAAAAAGTTTCTAAAAAGGTATTGTGAGGAACTTTTAAAAATATTTTAAAAATTTCAATAATTTTGAAACTTTTAAAAATGGTGAAATTCCTAGAAAAAATACTACTTATCTAATATGATACAAGAAAAACTGTTGCTATGTGCTGTCAAGTCGGCCCTGACTCATAGCGACCCCTCCTTAGGTTTCCGAGGCAGTATCACTACAGAAGTAGGATTGCCCAACCTTCCTTCTGAGGAGTGGCTGGTGGGTTTGAAATGCCAGCTGTCTGGTTAGCAGTCAAGTGCCTTAGCCACCATGCTACCAGAGCTCTTATTAATTGATATAAATTTAGCATTTCTTAGAAAATTCAGAATAGTCTTATCAAATATTGTGATTTTATAACTTTCATTGTATTTGTGGAGTTATTTAGTAGTGTGTGTATGTGTGTGTGTCTTAGAACTGGAAAAGCATGGGGACAGTGTCTTCTGATCTCCTCCAACCTCATGGGAGTGAGGCAGAATCACCATCAACAGCTCAAGGCTTATTCCTATGAAGCCAGACAGGCTGCCACCCTCCAGCCTTTTTACCAACTCTGACACTAACTGTCCTTCCCACGGCACTCACTACTTCTCTACTGGGTTTGATAATTTGTTGCAATGGCCACACAGAACTCACAAAGAATACTCACCATTATGGGGTTTATTAGGGATCCAATAGGTTACAATTCAGGTTCAGGAACACACTCAGGATACAATTCTTTGATCAGGACAGTCTCTCCTCTATTATGCCCTCTGGCTTGTCTCTCTGGCCCTTGGCCTTTTGGCCTCTTGGCCTGGCCTCTGCCCTGCTCAGGCATGTGTTACAACGGTCTTTTAGCTCTGTCGATTGGTACACCTATGCGCATCCCACTCTGCCAGCAAGCCTCCTGGCCAAGGGCATTCAGTTTTCTCGCTCCAGGGGCCAGGAAGCCTGCTGCTCTCTCTCCTGCCTCTTGGTCTCTCAGCCAGGTATCTCTCTCAGCTGGGTGTCTCTTCAGCCAAAGAGGTCCAGCACAGGGATCTCGCGGCCAAGGACGTGCTCCACTTCACCTCCAGCTCTTCTTGCTTGATGGCAGTGAGATCTCCACTCTGCCTCTAACAAAAAAACAACCAAACTCACTGCCATCGAGTCAATTCCAATTCATAGCAATACCTCCTTGGCTTTCTGAGGCATATCTCTACAGAAGTAGATTGCCCAAACTTCCTTCAGAGGAATGGCTGGTGGGTTTGAACCGCCAGCCTTCTGGTTAGCAGTCAAATGCCTTAGGCACTATGCCACCAGAGCTCCCTCTAGAAGGGCTCATTTCAAGCCTGGCACAGTGACAAAACTAACCAATAGAGTTCTACACACCTTGTTTGCGTGGTCCCACCCAGTAATCCAGTGAGAGTAAAAAAGACTATGGCTGGAAAAGCCAAAGCAAAAAAACAAACCAAACTCACTGCCATTGAGTCAGATCTGACCCATAATGATCCCTCCTTGCGTTTCTGAAACAGTATCACTAAGGAAGTAGATTGCTCAGTCTTCTTTACAAGGAGTGGCTGGTAGGTTTGAACTGCCAGCCTTCTGGTTAGCAATCAAATGCCTTAGGCACTACACCATACCAAGTAATTCACTGCACTGCACTGAGTCATCAGAACACAGTTTTTACATATAGAAAAACTTACTTTGGACAAAACCATTGGATTCCTATTTTCAGTATTATTAGAGATAAAGAGGAATTGTGGGTAAGGTTTTTTTTTTTTTTAAGGGATTTTCGTCGCTTCTCTTTAAAATACACAAATGCACATTAGCTGCCAAACCTTCTGAAACATGTTTTGCTCTGAAGAGTAATTCACACTTGTTGGAATTAATCTGTTCAATTCATCAAATCACTGAGAAATAGAACAGTGAACAGATGTCTTAGTTCAGGCATATGCTACTGCATGACATCAGCAGTCTGCTTTGGATGTGGAGAAGCTTCCTGTTTGGGTATGACCTGCTTCTTGGCATTTGGCTTGAATTCCAAATCTCAGGTTCTGCCTCTAACGTTAATACTGTGCTTCTGATTGTGTCTTCTCTCCATGTGGGGACTTTGAATTCAGACTTTGCCCTTTAGCTCCAACCTAAATACAGAACTATGATGATGCTACCTCTATATATATACTGACCACATTTCCACTTATGTACCTAGAAGCATTTGGCCCTATGAACAACATTAATATAGTAATTTTCATTTTCTTCCTTGAGGGTAGAGTAATAATAGAGAGGTTGGATTATGAGTCAACCTGATATGGTTGCTCTAGTTCATTTCACTATCTCATCTTATTTAAGGAGGTAGTAATATGTCAAATGTGAATAAAGTAACTAAGGAGGTGGTAAACAGGGTAGTTAAAAAACGAAAACCAAACCCACTGTCTCGGAGTTGATTCTGACTCAAAGCAACCCTACAGGACAGAGTAAAACTGCCTCATAGGGTTTCCAAGGCTGTAAATCTTTATGGAAGCAGACTGCTTTATTTTTCTCTTTCGGAGCAGATGGTGGGGTTAGAATTGCCAACCTTTTGGTTAGTAGTCAAATGCTTAAGCACTGTGCTACCACAGCTCAGATGAAGGTAATTGTGGGAATTTCTTTAGTTTCTCGGAAAGTACACTGATCATGTAGAAAAAGAAATGATGGTAATTTTATTCATATTATGTCAAAATAATAAGAATTCAAATTATATAGATTTTCTGAGTTGGATACAGCCCCACTGATATAATATTAGTTTTCCCACCCCTACCCTGAACCTAGGCATGACCTAACAATGGAAAGATTATCTAAATTTTACTATTAGTAACTTCTATTGTCTTTACTAATAGTCTTATGTTAATTTAGAACCTTTCTGAGTTTTCAGAAATTAAGGCAGTATTATTAATACAGCTATCTATGCCTCTGACAGCTTCTTGAAAATACTACCATTATTTTACTATGAGTTTATAAAAGGTTATTAAACATAGGCTTCCTATTTCATCTTTTAGTTTGGAAAAAAAATGAAAATTCACTCAGGATCCATTTTGGTAGCCAGAAGTGTTCAATGAGACCCTATAACTTGTATGGGTGAGGTAAAGGTCTTAATTCATCTTTTTGTACATGGCTATCCAATCGTCCCAGCTCCATTTATGGAAAAAATAATTCTTTTTTGCTGGATTGGCACGGAAGCTTTGTAGAAAATCAA
Source organism: Orycteropus afer afer (assembly GCF_000298275.1). NCBI lineage: Eukaryota > Metazoa > Chordata > Mammalia > Tubulidentata > Orycteropodidae > Orycteropus > Orycteropus afer. The sequence continues at coordinate 13,639,745 of NW_006921632.1, read as the reverse complement.
TTGACCGTAAGTGGAAGAGCTTATTTCTGGACTCAAAATTCTGTTCCCTTTTTCTATATGTCTATCTGTATGCCAAGGAGCCCTGGTTGCAGTGGTTAAGCTCTGGTCTGCTAACCAAAAGGTCGGTGGTTGGAACCTACCAGCCACTCTGTGGGAAAAAGATGTGGCAGTCTACTTTCAAAAAGATTACAACTTTGGAAACCCTATGGGGGCAGTTCTGCTCTGTCCCTCAGAGTTGCTTGTGTAGGAATCCACCCAATAACAATGATTTTTTTTTTTTTTTTGGTCTATTCCTAAATTACTGTAGGCTTATATTAAGTTTTGCATCACAAACCAAAACCAAAGTTACTGTCATCGAGTCGAATCCGACTCATAGAGACCCCTCCTTGGGTTTCCAAAGCGGTATCTCTATGGAAAGTAGATTGCCCAACTTTCCTTCTGAGGAGGGGCCAGTGGGCTTGAACCGCCAGCCTTCTGGGTAGCAGTCAAATGCCTTAAGCACTACGCCACCAGAGCTCCTAAGTTGTGCATTAGGTAGTATAAATTCTCTAACTTTGATCTTCTGCAAGATTGTTTTGGCTATTCTTAGTTCTTTGGAGTTCTACGTAAATTTTAGGATGAATTTGTGAATTTCTGTAAAAATAAGCCTGCTGGAATTTGTATAGGGCTTGCATCAAATCCATAGATCAACTTTGGAAGAATTGGTAGGATGAATAATGTATTGAATCTTCCAATCTATGAATATTCAATGTCTCTCCATTTACTTAAATCTTCTTTAATGTCTCTTAGCAATGTTTTGTATTTTTCAGTGTACAAAGTCTTGGATTTCTATTGTTAAATTTATTCCTGAGTATTTAGTTCTTTCTGATGCTATTGTGAATGAAATAATTTTCTTAATTTCATTTTCATATTGTTTCTTGCTAGATGAATGCAATTACTTCTTGTATATTGATCTTGGATCCTATAACTGATGAATTTGTTTATTCTAGTAAAACTTATTTTTTTTTTTTTGAGGATTTTGTAGTATTTTCTACATATGGAATCATGTTGTTGACAAAGACAATTTTACTTCCTCCTCAATCTAAAAGGTTTATTTCTTTTTCTTGCCAGATTGTACTGGCCAGAACCTCTTCTAAGTAGCTCAGGTGGTATAGTGGTACGGTGTAGTAAATTACTTAGTGTGGCTTTTCTACCCATAAGTCTTTGTAAACTCCGAGGTGGAATTTGCTATGAGCAACTGAGGAGCTCCTGATTGCTAAAGCTGTCCACCTGGGGTATTTCTGTTGGTAGTGGCACAAAATAATGTTCTGGGAGGTTCCCACTCTCTCTCAGGTGCTTAGAATTCTGATGTTATGATTGGTTGGTTTGGCCACTCTGCCAGGCTCAAAAGGAGGCCTCCTAGAGACCGAGGTCTCTCTGACTGCTGGTTGAGGAAGACGTGCTGCTGAAAGTGACACGCGTTCCTGAAAGAGACACAAGAGATACGCATTGCTGAGTGAGACACAAAGGGACACTCACTGTTGGGAGAGAGACTGTGAGAGACTATTAGGAGAGAGACTGTAGGCTGGGAGAAAGACTGAGCATTTTTTCCTGAACTTGAATAGTACCCTGGTGCTTCCCTAATAAATTCCGTAATCTGTGAGTTCTGTGTGGCCACTGCAGTGAATTATCAAACCCAGGAGAGAGGTGGTGGGTGCTTTGGGAGGAACGGTTGGTGAAAGGGCTGGAGGCAGGCAGCATATCTGGCCTCACAGTAATGGGCTACTGATGATAGTGATTCTGTTTTCATCTTGTGGGGTTAGAGGAGGTCAGAAGATGTGGCCTCCCAGCCCCTTTAGCAAGTGGTTAACACATCTGGCTGCTATCTGAAAGGTTGACAGTTTGAACGCGCCAGCTGCTCCATGGAAGAAAGATGAGGTAGTCAGCTTCTGTAAAGATTTATAGGCTTGGAAACCCTATGTGGCAGTTCTGCTCTGTCCTAAAGGGTCACTATAAGTTGGGCTCGACTTGATGGCAGTGGGTTTGGTCTAGAACCTCCACTATAATGTTGAAGAGATGACAGTAGAGATTTTTGCCTTATTCCCAATGTTAGCCTAACTTAATCTGTTGACATCAAGTCAATTGAGACTCATAGTGACACTGTATGTTTCAGAATAGAATTGCATTCCATAGGGTGTTTCACAACAGTACTCTTAAGGAAGTAGATCACCAGATCTTTCTTCCACAGCACCTCCAGTTGGATATGAACCACCAACATTTTGTTTAGTAGCTAAGAGCAAACTGTTTGTGCCACCCAGGGACATTATTCCTAATTTTAAGGAGAAAGATTTCAGTATTTCACCAGTAAGTAGGATGTGAGCTGTAGGTTTTTCATAGATGAACTTTATCATCTATGAAGTTACCTTTCATTCCTAATTTGCTGAGGGTATTTATCCTGAATGGATGTTAAGTTTTGTTATTTTTTATGGTAGGTATTGAGATGGTTATGTGATTTTTGTCCTTTACTAAAATGATGTATTGTATTAATTGATTTTTGTATATTAAATCTGGTATTACTGGAATAAATCACATTTGGTCATGGTGTATTTTTTTTTTTAACATGTTGCTGGATTTAGTTGTAATATTTTGGTGAAGGTTTTTGTGCCTATATTTGTTAGGGATATTGGTCATAATTTTCTTGTGATGTCTGTCTGACTTTGGTATCAGGATAATACTGACATCATAGAATGAGTTCAGAAGTTTCCCTCCTCCTCTATTTTCTGGCAGCATTTGTGGAGGATTGGCATTATTTCTTCAATAAATATTTGAGAGAATTCTCCAGTGTAGCCATCTGGGCCTGGGATTTTCATTGTGGCAAAATTAAAAAACAAAACAAAACAAAAACCACCTAATTCATTTACTAGTTATCAGTTGTGGTAGGCAGAATAATGCCCCCTCAAAGATGTCCACATCCTAAAAAGATGTCCATATCTTCATCCCCAAAGCTTGTGAATATGTTACTTTGCATGGTAAAAGGGACTTTGCAGATGTGACTAAGTTAAAGATTTAGAGATGGAGAGAATATCCTGCATTATTCAGGTGGCTTCAGTGTAATGACAAGGGTTCCTAAATGTGAAGGCGATAGACAAAAGAGATCAAAGCGATGTGTAACAGAGTGTATCCACCATGGTTTGTTTTGATGATGGAGGAACGTGTCCATGAGCCAATGAATGCATGTGTCTATAGAAGCTGCAAAAGGCAAGGAAACAGATTGTCCCCTAGGTCTTCCAAAAGAGAACACAGTTCTGCTAACACTTCGATTTTTAGCTAAATGAGATTTTTTAAAGTTTTAAAGTATCTGAATGTTATTTGAGCTATCTAGATTATATATACTGAGAATGTACTTTGTATGATTTCTATCCTTTTAAATTTATTGAGACTTGTTTTATGGCCTAACATTTTGTTTATCCGGGAAGATGATACATATATCTTGAAGAGAATGTCTATTCTGCTATTTTTGTATGGAATGTTTATCGATGTCAATTAGGCCAAGTTGGATAATGGTATTGTTCAACTCTTCTACTACCTTGCTGATATTTAATCTAGTTGTTCTATTATTGAAACTAGGCTACTGAGGTTTCTGATTATTATTTTTGAATTGTCTTTCTTCCTTCAATTCTTTCAATATTTTGCTTTCTGTATTTTGGGCTCTTTTTAGGTATTTGTATATACACAGTTATCTTATTTTCCTGATGAATTGACCCTTTTGCCATTATAAAAATTTTCCTCTTTGTCTCTAGTAATATTTTTTGTCCTAAAGTGTACTTTGATATCAGTCTGGCTCTGCTTTGGTTACTTCTTTTTTTTTTTTTTTTATTTTTTTAGGATTTGGGTGAAGATTTACAGAGTAAATTCACTTTTCATACAGCAGTTCACATATACTTTGTCTCATGTCATTGACCAAAAT
>NW_006921632.1:13634580-13635469 GCF_000298275.1 Orycteropus afer afer | reverse complement strand
TTTTTTTTTTTTTGCCTCCAAATGATTTTGAGTTTTGTTTTGGTTACTTCTTGCATGATATATATTTTCTGTCCTTTTACTTTCAATCTATTTGTCTTTGAATTTATAGTTTGTCTTTTGTAGATAGCATAGTGTAGGATCTTGGTTTGTGTGTGTTGTAAATATACATGTAATAAAGCATTTGCCATTTCAATATTCTTCATATGTATAATTCAATGATTTTATGTTATGTTATACAACCATCACCATTGTCCATTTCCAAAATATTCTGTCACCTTTAACAGAAGCTCAGTGTCTTCTTTCTTTCCCCAACTCATGAGTCTTTCTTTCCCCTCTTACTTGCCCCTGGTAACCAGTAATAATGTTGGTGTATATATACTTGCCAATTCTAGATACTTCATGTAAGTAGTATCATAAAATATTTGTCTTTTGTGACTTATTCTATTCAGCATTATGTTTTCAAGGTTCATCCATGCTGTAGCAGGTTTCAGGACTTCATGTGTCTTACAGCTGGGTAATATTCCATTGTACATAAATACCACATTTTATTTCTCCATTCATCTGTTGATGACACTTGGGTTGTTTCCACCTTTTGGCTATTACGAATAGTGCTGAAATGAATATTGATGTACATATATTTGTTTGTGTTCCACTTTCTCTTTTGGCTATATACTTAGGAGTAGAATTGGTGGGTCTATGGCAGTAAGGCAGGAGCCCTGGTGGCAATTTGGTTAAGTGCTTGACTGCTAACCAAAAGGTCAGTGGTTCAAACTCACCAGTGGCTCTGTGGGAGGAAAAACCTGTCAATCTACTCCTGTAAAGATTACAGCATAGGACACCCTATAGGGCAGTTCTACTGTCCTATAGGGTTAGTAGGGAGCTCTGGTAG
>NW_006921632.1:13624476-13633894 GCF_000298275.1 Orycteropus afer afer | reverse complement strand
ATAATAATAATAATAATAATAATAATAATAATAATAATAATATTTTTCCATAAAATAGATGAAGATTCACACTAAGTGAAATGTTAAAGGACTATGACTGATGTCACATCGGCTCAGGTCAGTTTTGCCACTAAATGAGTTTATGCAAAATTCTTAATCAACTTTTGGTTTTGGGAGTTTTTTGGTGTTTGGAATTATAGATAGAGGATTGTAGACCTGCATTCTTATTTTCAGGAATCCCTTGGTAGGGGGCAAGCACTCGACTACTAGCTGAAATATTGGTGGTTTGAACCCACCCAGAGGTTCCTCTGTAGACAGACCTGGCAATCTGCTTCTGAAAAATCACAGTCTTCAAAACCCTAAGGGGCAGTTCTACTCTGCAAATGTGGAATCACCATGAGTCATAATTGACTCTAATGCAACTAACAACATTCTCATTTACAAATAAAGAAACTAGGACTCAGATCAGTCAGGCAACCTTTATAAGAATACAAAGGTTAATGACCAGACTGTAGATCACATCTAGGGCTCTGTATTTTTCCACCACTTTGAACATCTCAAGTTTTATAATGGAATTAGGGAGAAACTGGTATTTCATTAATTGGAATTTGCTTATAGCAAGTCTTGGGATTCTAATTATGATCAGTACCTTCAGGCATAAATCAAAATTCACAGAGAAATCTAATTGCGCAGTACTGTATCATCATTCCCTTTGAAAAGCCAACAGGTTTCTGTGACACCACTTACATCGGTGATACAACAACAAAAAAGTGTAAGAGTGGAAACAGGCATTGTCATGCTTGAAGAAACATCATTTTCTCCTACTTCTTTTTAGGTGTTGTGGAGTTATTTTCAATGCTTAGTGACTCCATGTGATGGAGCAGAATTGCCCTCCAGGGTTTTCTGGGCTGTCATCTGTACTGGAGCAAATCCTTAGAGCCACTTGCAGTTCCCTTGGGTTGGAACTGTGAACCATTAAGTTAGCAGCCAAGCACTTAACTGCTGTGCCACCAAGGCTCCTTGAAAATCCACAGGAAAACACTGCAAATGTTTTATGTATATATCTTACTGTTGACATAAAATGAGGAAATATTCAATATAAAAACGTTATAAACACAAACCAAAAGCACTGCCATGGAGTCAGTTCCAACTCACAGCAACACTATAGGACAGAGCAGAACCACCCCTGAGGGCTTCCAAGGCTGTAAATATTTAAGGAAGTAAACTGCCTCATCTTTCTCCCGTGGAAAGGCTGATTGACTGTAAGGTCAGCAGTCAAATGCTTTTAACCACCAGCGCTTCTTATAAACACAAAGTTCGTTAAAAACGAACCAAACCCATTGACTTTGAGTCAATTCTGACTCATAGTGACTCTACAGGACAAAGGAGAACTGCCCCATAGGGTTTCCAAGACTGTCAATATTTACTGAAGCAGACTACCACTTCTTTCTCCTGCTGAGTGGCTGGTGGGTTGGAATCATAGACCTTTCAAGTAGCAGCTGAGCGCTTAACCACTGCTCCACCAGGGCTCCTGCTACATTCATGTTGTTGTTGTTATGTGCCGTCGAGTCGGACCCGATTCATAGTGACCCCTCCTTGGGTTAAAATATATTTGACTTTAGTAGGGGTTCTAAGTTTAGCTACAATATTTCTATTTTGTACTGGAAGCTTATTAAATCACTTAATATAGTATCAAGAATGAAATTTTTACAACTGTGGGGTTTATTAACATGTGGTTTTTAATAATAAGTGCAACATCATTAATTTACTAGGCTGTGGTATGTGGAATTGCTTTCCTGGCACTCCTTTCATATCTAAGGATAAAGATTTGCAAGAAAACTCAGTAGAGTTAGTGATGCAGTATGGTTGTTGAGAACAAAGAATTTTTCATTTTGGGACCCTCTCTAGGTCCCAAAATTTTGACCCACACGTTTGTCAGTCTGTCTTACTGTGGTGGCTTATATGTTGCTATAACGGGGGAAGCCAGGCCACTGCATTTCAAATACCATCAGGGTTATCCACAGTAGACAAGTTTCAGTGGCGCTTCCTGAGACAGGCTGGGAACAAAGGCCTGGCAGCATTAGCCAATGAAAACCCTAAGGATCACAACAGATTGGTTGTGCTGCAAGATAGATAAGACAGTGCTGGAAGATAAGCCCCTTAGGTTGGAAGACACTCAAAATACACAGTGGCCACAACAATAGGCTCACGCTATAATCAGTGCACCATGAGGTCTCGCTTAAGATATCATTACCTGCATATTTCATTTATGTCATTTCTCCTGAATGGTAAATCTTTATCAAACATTTTATCAGGATAGTATTTACCTATTGTTCTGGTTACCTAGTGCTGCTCTGACAGGAATATACCACAGCTGGGATGGCTTTCACAAACAGGAGTTCATTCTCTTACAGTTTTGGAGGCTAAAAGTCTGAGTCAAAGTGCCAGGATCTAGGGGCTGGGTAAAAGTCCCTTGACTCTGGGCTTCAGCTCTGCCTCTTGGTCCCAGCCCACTGAAGCTGGAGGCTTTCTTTACTCAGACAGCTATTGGCTGCTGCACCTGATAAACCCCAAGTCAACATGAAAAAAGGCACAGTCACGATGTTACCAAACCACTCGGCAGGCCATTAATTCAAGTCCATTGAAAGTAGCAAGATCGGCAAAGCAAGGCAGGCTACTGAACGAAGACTCGGCTACGTGCAGAGCTCAAGTGTGCCGAAAAGCTAGAGACCTTCCTCAAAGCTGCTTCTTAAATACTGGAAGCAGCCCCTAGCCCTAAAACAGCTACTCAGCTGCTCCAGTAGATTCTACCATGGAATTGACTGCCAATCTCACTATGGGGGATAACTATATTCAACTGCCCAGCCACTAAACCAGGTCCATCCAAGTTGACAACAACCTTAACTAAAATAGGTGTGGACCTATTTTAATGTTTTCCATTATAATATAGGCAACTCTGAGATTAGTGACAGTAAATAGGCAGGAAATTACCATTTATGGAGTGCCTACTGTATGTCAGGGACTCTGTGAACAAGGTAGGTACTGCTCTGGCCCTATGAATGAAATATGTATGAAGCTTACATATGTTCTCACTTAATTCTCATAATAATCCTATCAGATAATTATTATGCCAATTTATTATAGATGAAAACATGGTTAGAAATCTTAGGAACTAAAGAGTTCATAAAAACAAAATTAGTAAAACGATTCAAATAGATCCATGGCTCTTTGCTCTTTCCACTGTGATGGGTTGTAGATAACTCAGGGTCACTCCTTACATCTCTTTCATATTCCTTTCCCATTTCCATCCTTGTGCTTCCTATGTTCTAACCAAATTGAACTGCTCGCTGAACACCTCACACATCTATGCACTTGTGACCTATACAAATCACATTTTTTTTTTTCATATCTTTAGGGGCCAATTTTCTGCCAACCACATTCATTCATTCAAATGAAAACATTTACTCATTATTAAAAAAAAAAAAAAAAAAAAAACCACCATTTCTAACCTTTATTTTTGGGAGCACTGGTAGCATAGTGGCTAAGGTACTTGGCTGCTAACCAGAAGGCTGGTGGTTCAAACCCACCAGCCACTCCTCGGAAGAAGATGGGGCAATCTACTTCCATAGTGATACTGCCTTGGAAACCCAAGGAGGGGTCGCTATGAGTTGGGTCCGACTCGATGGCACATAACAACCACCACCACCTTTATTTTTAAGCATATCCCTCTATTTAGAATGTTCTCTCTCCTGTCCACACCTTTTTTGTTTTCCTTCATAAACCAGGCAAATATTACTTCTCCTTTAAAAAATGGAATTCAATATATATACTGCTCTAGACTAGAAAGCTGCATTAAGGAGAGTATTGCTAAGGCTTGCCATAAACACCCACAACAAACAAACATGGATGATGTGGCAGGGGCTGCTAGGGAGAGATCGTGGTCACTGAGGACTGTGTTCTTCAACAGTTCATTTTTAACTGTGGTCCTGATAGACAAAGCCTTAGCATGATTCCTACAGCTTCTCTATTCTTCCTTCTCTCCAGAGCTACTAGATTGCTAGATAATTTATCCCCTCAGATTTCTCTTGTATTCTTCCTGTGAATTCTGTCAGACCTGGGTAAGATGCTATGTTACATCCCTGTTTCTTGGGTCATTTGTCTTCCTTTTTTTGGTTTCAGTAGAACATAACCTTTAGTATCTTTTTTAAAAGGTTGTTGTTGTTTGCCATCAAGTCGGCCCCGACTCATAGCGACCCCTCCTTGGGTTTCCGAGGCAGTATCACTACGGAAGCAGGAATGCCCAACCTTCCTTCCGAGGAGTGGCTGGTGGGTTTGAACCGCCAGCCTTCTGGTTAGCAGTCAAGTGCCTTAGGCACTATGCTACCAGAGCTCCTTAAGAAAAGGTACATGAGATAAATTTTGAGTCTCTGAATGATGAAAAAAATGATTTTTTTTTTTTTAAACTATCAGAATGGATTGGTAGCTTGGCTCAGTATAGAACTATAGAGTGAAAATAATTTTACCTCAGTATTTTGAAGCAGTTACTCTGTTTATTCCAGCTTTTGGTTTTGCTACTGGGAAGTCTAATGCTATTTTTACAACTGATTTTTTTCCTGACATGTTTCCCACCCATACCCCCAAAAAGCTTTTAGCTTTTGTGTTTTATTCTTGATGTTCTGAAATTTCAAAATGATGTGACTTGGTGAGGGACTTTTTTCATCTGGGTTCAGTAATTAGCTTACTAATGATTACTTGTCTTTTTCCATCAATTGCCTGCCTAAGGTGATTAAGTCTATTTGATGGTATTCTGGACAACAGGCAGGGGAAGGAGACTGCAGGTGTCATGGTTCAGAATGATGAGAGAATGTAGGTTTGGTGGCTGCTCTTTACACAGACCTTCCAACTATATTTGTACCTTTTATTTTTCAGGTAACTCAGGACACGTGAATTCCCTAAGGCCAACAGTTGCTAAGTGGCACCATGGCCATAGGAACCTAGGTGTGTCTGTCAATAGAGATTGTACTCTTAAATGTGATACATTAACTTAGTTGTTGTTTCAGGTGCTGTCAAGTTGGTTTTAACTCACAGTGACCCTATGTACAACAGAATGAAACACTGCCTAATTCTACACCATCTTCACAAATGTTGCCATGCTTGAGCCCATCGTCATAGCCACTGTTTCAATCCATCTCATTGAAGGTCTTCCCCTTTTTTGCTGACCTTCTACTTTAACCAGCATTTTACCTTACCACTTCTCAGAAGGAAGATGGGGCAATCTACTTCCGTAGTGATACTGCCTCGGAAACCCAAGGAGGGGTCACTATGAGTCAGGTCGGACTCGACAGTACATAACAACAACAAATCCATATGCATATATGTATCCATATAGCAAATACTTTGGACCTGACATTATATCCAGAATGATATTTGTCATTAAAAACATCATTTTAATGCTTCCTAATACTCTGTCACGAGCTCTGGTGGTACAGTGGTTAAAGCATTCGGCTCCTAACCAAAAGGTCAGTGGTTTGAACCTACCAGCAGCTGTTTCTCAGGAGAAAGATTAGGCAGTCTGCTTTCATAAAGATTTACAGCCTTGGAAACCCAAAAGGGGAGTTCTAGCCTGTCCTGTAGGGTCCTATGAGTTGGAACTGACTCAATGGCAATGTTTTTTTTCTTTTTTAAATACTCTGAAGTTTGGATTTATCATCCTTTAATTATTTTGTGGTTGATATTTAATAATTCCTATGTTTTAAACTTTAAATAACAATAAATAAATAATCTCTTGGGAGAAATACTGCCAGAATGCTCCTTGGAAGTGAGGATGGTGAAACTTTGAACATGTTATCAGGAGGGGTCAGTTCCTGAAGAAGGACATCATGCTTGGTAGAGGGTCAGTGAAAAAGAGGAGGACCCTCAATGAGATGGATTGGCATAGTGCTGCAACAATGGGCTCAAACATAACTAACAACTGTAAGATGGCACAGGACTGGGAAGTACTGTTATAAAAAGGGTTGCCGTAAGTCAAAACTGAGTTGATGGCATCTAACAACAACAGTCTTTGTACATTAATGCATGTATTTCTCATTAGAAACCAAAGACAAAATAGAATGTAATTTCTGGTTTAAAGGATAGAAGAGATTTAGTATTTGATACTTACTATTGAATTACTCTCTAGAAATATGCCAATTTATAATACCACAAGTATTCTTACCTCACCCTTCATCAACACTGGAGTAGGTTTCATTTTTTTAATTAGGTGAAAAATGTCTCACTGTTTGTAATTGATTTAACTAGTGAGAACATTTTTTATATTTATTTATTAAAACTTTATTTTTATATATTGTTATGCCATTAGCCTATTTTCTATTAGAATCGATGTATTTCTATAAACTTCTACATATTTTGTGCCAAATCTTTACCCAATATTTTTTCTTTGCTTTTAATTTTGTGTGTGTGTGTGTGGTATTTGACAAATTAATAGAGCAGAAAGTAAAGTCCTGAATTCAATCACTCTCTTTGGTCTCCTTATAGAGTTCTAGAAGATTCTTTGCTGAGGGTAGGAGGGTTTAAAAATTTTCACCACTTTTGTAGTTTTCAAAGCGAATATTTTTTATTGCTTTTATAGTATATAAAAAGTAATAAAAAATTTTTTATACAGCATTCAAACAATATAGAAACAGACAAAGTAGAAAATTAAACCTCCATTATTTTATTCTCATATAACCTGCAGAAGGTATGGAATAATTTAGTATAAAACAAATTTAATAAACACAGGAAAAATGAAATAAATTATTACTCTAGAAAAAATGTAATCACAGCACATTCCTTGGGTCAGAAGAGAACAGTGTTTACATGGCCATAAAAATAAAAACACTAAATATGAATTTAACCAAATATTTTAACATAATGATACTGGGAAGAAGGAAGAGAATATGAGGAGTGTAAGAGATGGAGTGAGAGTATAAAAGATTGAAAAATTCTCCTTTATGGCCTAAAAGTCCATTAAAAATACAAAAGGTAATGAATTAAGTAATAGAAAGATACTACATTATTTAGCATTATGTACGTAAATATGAAAATAAACAGTTGAAGAAGCATGAGTTGCTTCTGGGAAACGATATTTGGCAGTAAGACAGGCCAGACAGATAACCACTGTGTTTGGTTATAAACCTTTCAGAGTTATTTTACTTTATATTTTATGGGTATTTAGAACTTATCGAGATTGGGAGGAAGCTAAAAGAAATGAAAGGACAAAACATCCACATTTAAAAACAAAATTATCTTAAAAATTTTATTAACCTTTAATAAGTCATCCAATTCTTTCACAGTTTTTAGGAAGTTTATGTTTTAAAGATTAAACTAATTTCAGAAGTACTCATGTAAACCAACTAGATATGGATTCAGCTTTTATAATGAACTCCCAAACCAATCTTTGTAATATCTACTTTCTTTCTTGGGATGACAGTAACATTAGTAAATAATATTAAGTCTTCTTATTAAAATTTTCTGTTTTCAGAATTAATGGTTACTAACAAATCTTGATTTTTATTACTTGACTAAGGTGAGAAAGAAACATGACACTTTAGAATTACTTTCTAATACCCTACGAACTGTTTTATAGTAAAAAACTATTTGGTAAAAGTGATTTTATGTTCAAAGTTCTAAACATAATCTTAGTCCCCAAGTGAACTTGGAACTCCAAGATTTTTAAAAACTTTTTAATGGTAGTTACATAATAAATATTAATTTTAATCACTAAGTTCCTCCTCATCACTGAAATATGTGCTTTTCTTTATCCGTGGGCGTCTTGAATCCTCTGATGTTGAGGGGTTCCCTGAACTGGGTTTCCATTTTTTTTCTTCTTCTTCAATTTTGGCTTGCTGAAATGCGATTCAGAAAACAAACAACAACAGCAACAAAAACTCAAGAATCCGTTTAATATTGTTTCTGGTGCATTAATTAAAAACGTGGCAAAAACACACAATTGCCATGACTCCTCACCCCCCTATGCCCATGGCGACAATTCTACTTCATCAGGGTGTTTTTTTTTTTATCTCTGCCAAGTTCTATCCCAGTCTCAAAATGTTACTCAAAATTATTTTAGTCAATTTCTACTAATTAACACCTGAAATGAAACCTGCTTGCCATTCCTGCTGGAAGTGGAAGTATCATATGCAGTATTAACTAAAAGGAAAAATAAATTGACTTATGCTTTTATAATTTATCAACTACAATAACACAAAATAACTTGCTGCATAAAATTAAGAGATCATATACCCTTTCCCAAAAAATGTATCATATACTTGTATCAAGGCCTTTAATGTTTAAAAATCTGTTTTTGGCTTTGAAGTGAAGTGCTTTTTTAAAAACAGTGTTTTTGATTTAATAAAATATTTTCTCTTAGGCTAACCTCAATTTTAATAAATAGTTGTGCTTCACTCTATGACAACAGTTTAAGACACTACAGGTATATGTGGTGCCCTTAAAATCTAGAAAGAGCCAATGGGAACATTTTCATTGCACTGGTCTAATGACCTTCAATAAATAACAGTCTGTTTCCTAAAGTTCAGGAGTTAAAGTGGAAAGACAAGGGTTGCCATGAGGAGATGATCAAGGAAGTAAGCTAGGAACATAAAGCTATTAACCAAGGCAATTATGGGTGATACTTTCAAAAGACATATTTAGTACCTGGAATGCTATGGCTTGACTGAGACTGTCAAGAGCAGGATCTTCCCCTTCATCTTCACTTTCGTCTACTTCCTCACTGAATTATTTAAAAATAATAATAATAATTAATGAGAATGTGCTCAACCTTGGAAGACAGATGCAACATAATAATGTATTACATAAGATGAGATACACGTACATTTGTTCTTCTGGTTCAGGGATTTTCTTTTTTTTCTTTTTCTCCTTCTTCTTTGGAGGTTCACGTTCTCCAAGCATATTTTTAGGACAGGCATAACTTAAGTGACCATTTTCCTTTTGTTTCCCATTACAAAGGGAAAAAAATAATGTCAAATTTGTGGTTAGCAAAAACTTGCCTGGTACCTTAAGACTAAAAGGTTTTATAATTTAAAAAAAGAATACAGTCACACTAAGACTCTATACAAAGAAATTAATAATAAAATCCATTACTTCAGTATTGAGAAAGAAGACATTATGGTATTATAACTCCCAACAAGCTACTTTATTAATTAGGGAGTATTTTAGAAGTTTCACTAAAAAAGCATAAGAAGCATTCTTCCCTCAAACATTTTAAACATCAAGATTCAGGGGATGGTTTTCTCACTTTTTGAGTTCTGGCAAGATGGCGGGCTAGGCAGAAGGACTGCACAGATCCTCTTCAACAAAGAAAAGGGAAACCAATTAACACAGACACAGAAGATAATCTTGGACCCCTGAGCCTTGAAGGGAA
>NW_006921632.1:13597681-13607388 GCF_000298275.1 Orycteropus afer afer | reverse complement strand
AAAAATAAATGGGTCTTCCCCACTTTTCCTATCAATAAATTTCATTTTGCTCCTTTCCTATCAATGGATTAGACCTGGACTGTTTTAATTCTGGTAGCCACTAGCCACAAGTGGCAATTGAGCACTTGAAACATGGCTAGTCTGAATTGATATGCACGGTAAGGGTAAAATACACACTAGATTTTGAAGACTTGATATGAAAAGAAAAAGTCAAATATCTTAGTAAGTTTTTAAATATTGATTCAAATAACGTTTTATATATATTACGCTAAAAAAAAGATGTTAAAATTAATTTTCACCTGTTTGTTTTTTCTTAATGTGGTTACTAGAAAAATTAAAATTACATCATGTGGGCTTGCATATATTCTTATTGGACAATGCTGAGGTAGATGTTTATTCTATGATCAAATATATTCTAAGATTTTCTATCTGTAGGTACAGATAAATATATTCTATATATTCTGTGATACAATAAGCTGTAATATTGTTTGAGTCATAAACCCTAAGAAATATGAACTAATCCATATATTAGCTCACTAAAATCATTTAAGAGATAATGAGAGTGGGGATGTGGAAATAGACAACCCAGGATTAGAAAAATAGAAAAGAAAATAACTATGCTTTTCAAGCATATTTAACAAACCATTAAAAAGACTGTGTATTTATATACTTGGAAGTTATGGTGACCCAAGGGGTGTTACTGTTGATGAACTGTTGCACTCGGGCCTGGTAGAGAGAATGTACTTGGAGAAGCATTTTCCAAAGTTGTTTTCTGGAGTGAATGGTATACCAAAAAATGTTAACATATCCCATAAAAAAGGGATTTAAATAGTGAAATAACTTTGGGAAAAATAAACAGGTATTTTTGAGGGAGAAATTAAAGAAATATAGTAATGTACAAAATATAACAAATGTATGGATCCATAAACCAAAATGAACAGATTAACACTGATCTAGCATTTCTCAGAAAATTTAATATTTACTGTGAATATGAAGACACATACTAATCTGTCCATAAGTATCCCCCTCTTCTTTAAAAAACAAAACAAACCTCTGGGATCTGTTTCTTAGCTACTTTATGGTCATTTTTGGAAACTGACAGCAGTGAGATCCAGAGTGAAGTTCTCTTGGTACCATTATAGGCCACGTGCAAAATTGTTCCATGACTGTGTATCTTCCTAATCACCCAGATTTGAATTGGATAGGATAAATAATGATGAGAACCAGGTAAGAAAATTTGGGGATACTTCAGTAACAAAAGATTAGCAGTAGTAATAGGGAAAAACAAAAAACTTTCCAAAGGCAATGCCTCATAAATAATGGTTCATATGATAATGTTTCTACTGAACACTGATGCTTTTAACATTGGTAAGACATTATAGAAACAGCCCATACATAATTAAAACAAGTATTTATGAGCCACTAAAATCTTTCAACACAATGATATCTGATTGTCTTAGTGTTATGTATGTAAACAGTGAGTAATTAGTCTAAAATTTTTTAACCTAACATTTTCAATATTTAGAAGCCAGAGAAAATACTGTACCATATTATCCAATGCAGGTGATCTTTACATATTGCATTTCAATTGGGTTTACTTAGACGTGTCCAGAGTCCCTGTTTTAGCTATCTAGTGCTGTTGTAACAAAATCAGACTAGTGGATGACTTAAATAAAAAGAAATTTATTTTCTCACAATTTAGGCTGGAAGTCCAAATTCAGGACACCAGCTTTAAGGGAAGGCTTTTTCTCTATGTTGGCTCTGGGGGAAAGTCCTTTTCTCCTTTCACTATCTGTGGCCCGGCCATTCCTTGGAGATCTCCATATGGCATCAATCTTCCCCCGCATCTAGAAGGTTCTCAGTGCAGGGAACTCAGGTCCAAAAGACCCGTTCCACTTCAGGCTCTTTTAGTTTGATGGTCAACAAGGTCCCTCCCCTCTCTGCTGTTTCTCTCTCCTTTTATCTCTTTTAAGATAAAGGTATAACTCAAGCAAGAGTTCT
This sequence comes from Orycteropus afer afer, assembly GCF_000298275.1. Classification (NCBI taxonomy): domain Eukaryota; kingdom Metazoa; phylum Chordata; class Mammalia; order Tubulidentata; family Orycteropodidae; genus Orycteropus; species Orycteropus afer. The sequence continues at coordinate 13,605,387 of NW_006921632.1, read as the reverse complement.
TACCTGAGTAAGGGGATGACTTGAGTCATACCCTCTTTTAAGGCTGTGAATCAAGACACACTCCAACAGATCCTGCCTTATTAACATTGAGAGGTCTGGATTTGCAACACATCACAAAAAGGAGGATAATTATATCAGCTCACAAAACTAAGGATAACAATACAATACTAGGGACAAGGGACTACTCAAGTTGACACATATTTGGGTGGGCACAGTTCAATCCACGAATGACAGTCCCTAAGTAAAACAACTTTTATAACCCAATTTTAGCCAGTCAGAAGGGTGGTGGTTGTTTTTTTTTTGAAGTTCATAGTTGCTTTATTTACAATAGCCAAAACAGAGCAACCCAAGCCCATGAGCTCATGGACAGGTAAACAAAATGCTCTATCCACACAGTGGAATACTGCTCAGCAATGAAAATGAACATACTGCTGTATATGTTACAACATGGATGAGGGGCTGGGGAAAGGACTGGGGTTAGGGATTGGCCAGAAGGGCATGAGGGGGCTTTTAGAAGCAACAAGAACATTCTAAAACCTGTTGTGGTGACAAGTACACAACTTAGCAAAGTTGATAAAAATCATTGAATGTACAAGAGTTAATTTTATGATATGTAAATTGTCCATCAGTAGGGCTGTAAGAAGACAGAGAAGAGGGTGAAAGGAAGGAGAAAGAGAAAGAAGAGGAAGGAGGAGAATAGAGTAGGGAAGGAAGAAAAGAAGGCAAGGAAAGAGCAAGGAAGGAAAGAAGAGAAAAGGGGAGGTGAAAAATAGAAAGGAGGAAGGAGGAAAGAAGGAAGAAAGGAAGGAAATCAATCAGTTTTCCATGGACAACATGGGCCCTCCACTCTCCTCAGCCAGCGCTAAGACCCCAGGAAGTACATTACAGGCTTCTAGTCCTCCTTAAGTCTCCCACTGCACCCTTCAGCACTCCTTACAACCAACTTCTCCCTTCAGCCCTTCCCTTGATCTCAACCCCAGTGCCTCTGGGGTCCCTGTGCCTGAGTATATCCACTTCCTTGTATGCTGCTTCTCTCACAACCTCCTAGCAAATGGTCCCTCCCAGGTGGGCCCATACTGCCCTCACCTCTTGAGCTTCTATCCTTCCACTGTGTGGGGGTCTTGCTGCCTGTTTCCTCTTATCCCCACCACTGGCCCTCCCCTCCAGAGTCCATGTTTAGCTCAGGCAAGGATTGGCACTGGCTTCTACTCTGGCCCTGCCTTCCCTTCTCCGCATTGTAGCCCAGAGGTATTTTGGCTGCCCTTCCACTAATACCCTTACACAGCTCTCTGTAGCCATGGGGGTACAGAGCACATTCCTTACTCCTCCCCCTCTGGATCTTAATATAGTGGAAACCTTGAACCCTATGAGCCCTTTCCTTCTCAGGGCCTTGGCAGCTGCTGGGCCTTCGGCCTAGAGTGCTCTCCATTCCACCTATGACCTGGCTACTCCCATAGTTCCTTCAGATCTCAGCTCTCTGAGCACTCATCCAATGCCTGCTGCTCCCCTCGGGACTGTGAGCCCAGTCACAAGTTTTGGTGGGTACAAATAAATGACTGAAATAAAAATATCTTAATTGAAAGTATCATATTGGTTACAGAAGCTGTGTCTAAAATCTTGAGTGTTGTTAAAAATATAGAAAGTTTTAGGTTTACTCACCCCACATTCATAACACTTAGATTTATCAAAGTAGTGTCGCCTTCGGATGAACTCAGCTGCTCTTCCATTGTCAATAGCAATGCTTGCTTTTATCACTCTACCAAATAACTAAACCAGAGAAAAATGTGAATGAAGGATGTATTTCACAGAAACCTTAAATTACAAATATTTTATCCCATTTCCTCACATCCTCAATTCTATTTTATATTTTTGTTCTTTTAGCGGTTGCTTACTTAGGTGTGGCAAATCCCATCCTGTAATATTCTTATTTCTTGGATTCTAATGCTGTATTGGGAACCCCATAAAGCTCTATCTTGTTTTCATTAAGCTAGATACCCTCAGAATCTACTGCTATCCATCTAACTTACCACCCTCTGCATGCCCACATTTTTGGCCAGGGTGAGCACAAAGGCTTTCGGGTTAAAAACCTTGGGAATAAATGGCTTACCTGTTTGTTGTTTAGTGCCCTGGTACAGTTTTGTGCAGATTCTTTATCCAAAAATAAAATAAACGCAACCCCTTTACTCTTCCTGGTATCTTTATCTTTCATTATAGTAACCCTTAAAGCATAAACAAATAGTTAAAAAAAAAAAAAAAAAAGCAGCAGCAATAAACAGATACTAGTAGATATTTAGAAAACTCAAGATTTATAAAAAGAGTTAAATAATAAAAAATTTACAAAGTAAGAGAAATAAATTCATCTGGTAAATCAGCTACCTCTTCAAAGTCATAGGGAATCAAAAAGAATTAAAATGAGAAAACTTAATATTGATTTAACGTAAATGAGCACAGGTATGACTAGGAGAATCTGATATTAATTAAATCAAATATTAATAGAAGGAGTAATCAGAACACGGAAGGATGAATAAAGAGATTGCAGAGACAATGGAATCTTGAAGAATGATTCCTCTCATATACGAATTCCCACATCTTGTAAAACAAATAAACAACAAAAATCCCCCCAAAACTGAGGTATTCCTTTCTAGACAAAAAGAAAAATCAACTACTTAAATGGTTTTATTTTTCTAGGTTTTAGAATCTAATTATAATCTTAATATTCTTTTAAAGAATCTCCAGTTGAATGGTTCTTAGTCTTAACACCCAACATATCTGAGTGACAGAGATGGGGATAATAGAACACAGAGCATGTTCTTTCTACTGACCCCTTAAACAATCCTAGCCTTTGAGGTTCTTATTATATGCATCAAACATGGTTTAAAAAACAATGTTCAACAATGCTTCTTGGAGAAAAAGATGATTCCAGGACTGGGGCAGGGTAAGTAGGTACAAGATAAGCTTAGAACATCTTGTTATACCAGAAAATAAGGAGGAACTTAAAACAAATAAATATAAGGTGGGCCTTGTCATATGAACACAGGATCCAGCTTAAAGGAGTGCCTACTGGCCAAATCTAGGGAAATTTGAGTACCAAAATAATTAACTACAGTGATGAATTATAAACCACAGAAAAAAACTAAGAATTTGTAAGTTAACATAACAACAACATAAAAAATGTTATTGTCGTGTGCCATCAAGTCAATTCTGATTCATAGTGACCCTAAAAGACAAAGCGGACCTGTCCCAGTAGTGTTTCCTATGCTGTAATCTTCATGGGAGCAGATTGTCAGATCTTTTCACCCATGGAGGCGCTAATGAGTTAGAACTGCCAACCTTTTGGTTAGCAGCTGAGCACTAAACCATTGCACCACAAGGGCTCCTCAATATTAAATAAATAGGGGAGAAGAAAGGGCTGTAGCTTATAGTAGAATGCCAAGGAAAAATTAGTGAATACGGAAGGAGTGTTGGAGCTGGAAAATCAACAATTTGCAACGATGATGATAAAGACTGAATCAGGCAAAAATCATCACCAAATGCTAAATTATAAAAAGAGGAAAAATAAAGGAAAGGGGGTATATTATTTAAAAATGTCAATGTAATAAAAAGCAAAGAAAGTCTGTGGAAATGTTCCAGATTAAAGGAGGCTAAACAGATAGGATAACTAAAGCCAATACCTGACTCTAGACTAGATCTAGTACAAAAGGGGAAAAGTGCTGTGTGGGACATCATTAAGTCAACTGACAAAATCAGCATATAGACAGATTTGCCTAGCACATAATATGGACTCATTAAGTGTTAGATATCTTATTATGAAAGTTTTGATTATGATTGTTAGAAATTCTGAAGATCCAAAATTTACCCAGAAACATTTTTTATGATTTTAAGTAGAGAAGGACATTTAAAAGATGTTAAAAATCTCAAGATGCAAATGAATTTCAATTGTTTAAAATTAATTCATGGGAAGCTAAGAAAAATAACTAGCCAAGATAAATATGCTCTAAATTTTTGGGATTGTAAATATATACCAGAATATGTCATAAAGCATTGGTTATAATATAAAGTGACAGAATTTTGCTTTTATTTCTTTGCGCCATGGTATAGTCTTATTAAAAACCAGTGAATTAAATACGAGAACCTCATGTTCCTTTTATCTCTTCTTAAATAAGAGATATTATCATTCATTACATTTTTATATTTCCAATCTTTCCAACTTCTAAGGTTTCTCTGAAGTCAGAGAATATGTTTTCCACTTATTTATCAGTCTTGTAAGCATTCTGAATGTCATATGCCTTGAAATATTTGTTTTCACATTCTACCTGTTTGGCAAATGGTAATTCATTTATAGTGTATTTCATAACACTTTCTGGTAATCAAAATATTTGTTTAATCAGAATCTTTATGTCTTATATTGGATAACACAGTTAGGTCTAGTTCTTAGAAATAATATAAGAAACTATATAAGTTTTTAAAATAAATTTTGATAATTAAATACTATGACATCGTTAAATATGAGATGTTTCTTCATAGTACATGTGGAAAGATATTCATGATATGTCAAATAAAACAAAAACAACAAAATTGCACAGTATAGAGTTGAACCTTTTTGAAAAAAATTATCTACATGTTTTTATACATATACAAATATATCTTATAATATTTATAAAATTGTTAACATTGGTATTTTTATTTTCTTTGTTAATATCTGTTTCATAACAACAACACAAAAAGTAAATCTATTTCCATTTAAAAAAATATCAGAGAAGCAAATTCAAATAAACTTTTAAATGGAGTTCCAAAGTTCAGTGTGAATACTTACTTTACAACTTTGCCATACTTGGAAAATATCTGAGAGGGGGAAAAAAAAAGACCACATAACAATTTCTAACTTAATTTCAAATCATAAAACAATATTATATTTTCAGGTTGTATGCAATGACCGCATTCTTTGTTACAGTTTATGAAAAATTTTACCTTCCAGTCTAAGGCAGGACCTAGAAAATAGATTTTTTTTTGGTAACCCTAATAATATTTTCATTGTTGTTGTAGTCACATATATGTGGCTCAGTTCTTAACTGTATGGTAATGGAGTGGATTCACAGAAAACAACACTCTACATGTGTGGTAGTTCTAAGTCACACCCACTGTATCACTGCTGTATTCCCCTGCTATATCCATGGTAACTATCAATCCCATCATTACTCCTAGAGAAAACTTGTACCGCAAATATAAATGGTATAGACTATCACTATCCTTTATACTACTATCACCCCAGCAATCAAACATTGTTTCAGAATACAGATCCTTAGACTTATTAAACAAAACATTAAACAAAAAAGCTTCAATGATGAAAAATCTTATTTCCTTCACAGGCCTATTAAAATTTCCTACACTCTCCTTTCCTAGATTCTCAACTCAGCATAATTTGGCTTTTATTCTTCCCACTCCAAGAAATGTGCTTTCAGTAAAGTCATCAATGATTGCCAAATCCAATAAAATGTATTTTGTTCCTCTTTTTACCTGATCTCTCTACAAATACAATGTTGACTCTTCCCTTTCTCTTTTGAAACCTCTTTCCTGCTGCAATGACAGTAATTCCTGGTTTTGCTTCTATTTCTCTGGCTGTGCTTTCAAATCTTCCTTATAGGCCCTTCTTCCTTCAATCGTCCTGTAAGTGTTGATAGTCCTTAAAGTTTTTTCTCTGGCTTTCTTAACGTTCTAAACATTTCTTAGGCAATCGTCCACATTAAAAATTGTTGTTGTGTGCTGCTGAGTTGATTCTGACCCATAGTGATCACATATGAGAGTAGAACTACTCCACAGGGTTTCCTAGGCTATACATCTTTTTTTTTTTTAATTGTGATTTGGGTGAAAATTTACAGAGCTAATTCACTTTCCATACAGCAGTTCACATACACCTTGTCTCATGACATTGACCACAATTCACCACAATGCAACAGCACTTCCTCCTGACAGTCACCTCTTCCCTGTGTCCATCCCTCCACGCACCCCTGTCTCCTGCGCTGTCTCCCTGTGCATAAACAGCCCTTCTTTATCCCATGATTGTTCTCTCCAAGGAGTGTATCTACCTCAGGTAAACGTTCAACTCCTATGTCTGTCTTTTGCTTGGCTGAAAGCCACAGGTGAGGGTTCAATTCCAGACAAGAAGGGCAAGTAGGGGCCATAGTCTCAGTGGTTCCATCAGGCTCTATCAGACCAGCAAACATGGTCCCACTTTTTTCCCCCCCAAAATGATTTTGAGTTTTGTTCCACATTGTTGTCCCTCTCTATCCAGGATCTCCTACATAGATCCCCCTTCGAGTGGTTGACAGTAGTATCCTATCTATCTATCTAACAGCCTTCCTTCTCCTCCCCTCCCATCCCTGGTAAGCAACAAAGAAAATTTCCTTACATAGATAAACCTTTCCTTGACTTTTAAGATAATAGACTAATACAATAATTGTCCTTCTGTGATTGACTTATTTCACTCAGCATAATGTCCTCCAAGTTCATCCACGTTTTGGGGTGTTTTGCAGATTCTAGATTATTCTTTAGGGTTGCATAGTATTCTACTGTGTGTGTGTGTACCACAGTTTGGTTATCCATTCCTCAGCTGAAGGACACCTAGGTTGTTTGCATCTTTTGGCTATTGTAAACAGTGCTGCGATGAATGTGGGTGTGCATATGTCTGTTCTTGTCATGGCTCTCACTTTTTAGGATATATATGTAGTAATGGAATGGCTGGGTCAAATGGTATTTCTAATTACAACTTTTGAAGGAATTGCCATACTGCTTTCCACAATGGTTGTATCATTTTACAGTCCCACCAGCAGTGTAGGAGAGTCCCAATCTCTCCACATCCTTGTCAGCATTTGTTATTTTCTGTCTTGTTGAACTTTGCTACTAGAGCTGAAGCAAGATGGTATCTCATTGTTGTTTTGATTTGCATCTCTCTAATGGCTAATGATCGTGAACATTTCTTCATTTTTTTTTTTTTTTTTAAGATACATGATTCAAAAGAATGGTTTCTAAGGTATACTTTTTTTTTTTATTTTATTTTTAAATTGTGATTTTGGTGAAGAGCTACAGAGCAAATTCACTTTCCATACATCAGTTCACATATACTTTGTCTCATGTCATTGACCACAGTTTACCACGATGCAAAAGCTCCCCTCCCACTTCCTCCCCATAGTTATCTCTTCCCAGTGTCCATCCCTCCATGGACTCCTGTCCCCGGAGCTGTCTCCCCATGCATAAGCAGCCCTTCTTTCTCCCATGATTGTTCTCTCCAAGGAGTGTATCTACCTCAGGTAAATGTTGAACTCATATGCCTGTCTTCTGCTTGGCTGGAAACCACAGGTTCAATTCCAGACCTGAAGGGCTGCTAGGGCCCATAGTCTCCGTTCCACCAGGCTCTATTGGACCAGCAAACCTGGTCCCCTCCTTTTTTTTTTTTTCCTCCCAATGATTTTGAGTTTTGTTCCACATTATTCTCCCTCTCTATCAAGGATCTGCTACATAGATCCCCTTCCAAGTGGATGACCGTGGTAGCTGGCCAACATCTAGTTCTTCTAGTCTCATAGTTGTATAGGCTGCAGATCGTATGGCGTACCAGTTGCTAGGACTAATTGTTTCCATGAATATTGGTTTTCTTCATTCTTCTTTGCTCTGGACGAGGAGAGACCCATCATTGCATCTAGATGGCAGCTTGC
>NW_006921632.1:13592905-13595847 GCF_000298275.1 Orycteropus afer afer | reverse complement strand
GACGGAAGAGGGGGAGGCCTTCAATGAGATGGATTGATACGGTGGCTGTGATGATGGGCTCAAGTATAGCAGGGATTGTGGGGCTGGCGCGGGATCAGGCAGTGTTTCATTCTGCTGTGCATGGGGTCGCTATGAGTCAGAAACGACTCAACGGCACTTAACAACAACAACAACAACAACATGAGTCTGTCATTAGACCAATACCAGGCAGTTTTGACTACTGTGGCTGTATAGTAGGTTTTGAGATCCAGCTGTGTGAGACCTCCTACTTTGTTTTTCTTTTCAATAGTGCTTTGCTTATCCAAGGTCTCTTTCCTTTCCATATAAAGTTAGTGACTGGTTTTTCCATATTGCTAAAGAATGTAGATGGGATCTGGATTGGGATTGTCAAATTTGTTGGAGTACAGTTCTTCATAGTATCCTGATATCCTTTTTATTTCAGTTGGTTCTGTTATGATGTCACCCATTTCGTTTCTTATTCGTGTTATTTGTATTCTCTCCCTCTTTTCATTTGTTAAATTTACCAGTGGTTTGTCAATTTTATTCATCTTTTCAAAAAACCAACTTCTGGTCTTGTTTATTTTTTCTATTGCCCTTCTATTTTCTGTTTCATTGATTTTTGCTCGAATCTTTATTATTTCCTTTCTTCTGGTGACTGTAGGCTATTCTTGCTGTTCTTTTCCTAATTGTTGGAGATGTTGCTTTAAAGTGTTGATTTTGGCTCTTTCTCCTTTTTGGATGTGTGCATTTATTGCTATAAATTGGCCTCTGATCACTGCTTTTGCTGTGTCCCAAAGATTTTGGCATGCTGTGTTTTCATCCTCATTTGATTCAAGGAATTTTTGAATTTCTATTTTCATTTCTTCTCTTACCCAGTCTTTCTCTAGGAGGGTACTGTTCAGTTTCCATGTGTTTACTCTTCTTCTGTTGATCTTCCTATTGTTGATTTCTAATTTGATAGCATTATGATCTGAGGAGATGCTTTGCTGTATTTCAATGTTTTTAAATTGATTAAGGCTTGCTATATGGCCTAGCATATGATCTATCATGGAAAATGTTCCATGTGCACTTGAAAAGAAAGTATATCGTGCTGTTGTTTGGTATATTGTGCTCTGTAGATGTTTATAAGGCCAAGTTGGTGGATTGTATTGTTTAGGTCTTTGTAGTTTCTTTCCAGTAGTTCTTTTACTGAAAGTGGTGTATTAAAGTCTCCCCCTATGACTGTAATGTCATCTATTTGCCTTTTCAATTCTGTTAAGTCTGATTTATGTATTTTGGGGCTCTTTCACTGGGTCCATAGATATTTATTATCATTATATCTTCATGTTCAATTGATCTTTTAATCATTATATAATGTTCTTTCTTGTCTAATATGGTGGTTTTTGTTTCAAAGTCAATTTGATCAGAAATTAATATTGCCACTCCTGCTCTTTTATGGTTGCTATTTGCTTGATACATCTTTTTCCAACCTTTGATTTTTAGTCTATTTTTGTCTTTGTCTCTAAGATGTGTCTCTTGCAGACAGCATATTCAGGTTTTATTTTCTTATCCCACCTGGAACTCTCCATCTCCTGAGTGGTCCATTTAATCCATTAACATTCAATGTAACTATTGACAACTATGAATTGGTTGCTGTCATTTTGTTATATGTTTTTTCATGGTGTCCCTGGTTTCTTTGTTCCATATTATTTTTTGTGCTGAGTTCATTACGTTCATGAATCATGTTATCATTCCCTTTGTTGCTGTCGTTTTAGAATTTGGTGAATATTTGTGCTTGTCCTCTTTTTTATTGTGATGTGAAGGTTTATCTTTGTTCTCTGAGGTTACACTGTGATTTATAATTTTCTCCCCAAGATTAGAACAATCCATTCTATCTTGCAACTCTCTTGACTTCCTCACCATTTAGAAGTTCTGTAACTACATAGTATTTTTCCTCTTTTGGGTTTGTAGTTGTCCTCACTTGCCAATTGATGTTCTTGTTCCCTGTTTACAATCTTGTAAACTTATTTTACTTTGGATATAGCTGTGGTTTCTGGGTTATGTCATCTTGTGTATGAATGGTCGGTTGTTATTTGCTATTTTTGGTTCTCTGTTCAAAGTGCTCCCTTTATTATCTCTTTTAAGGTTGGTCTGCTTTTAACAAATTCCCTTAGTTTCTGCTTTTCTGGAAATCTCCTAATTTCACCATCATATATGAGGGACAATTTTTCCAGGTATATAATTCTTGGTTGAAAATTTTTTTCTTTCAGAGTTTTATAAATACCATCCCATTGCCTTCTCACTTGCATGGTTTCTGCTGAGAAATCAGTGCTTATTCTTACTGGTTGTCCTTTATAAGTCACTTTTTGTTTTTCCTGTGCTGCTTTCAGGTTTCTTTCTTTGTCTTGGTTTTGATGAATTTGATGATGATATATCTTGGCGATTTTCTTTTGGGGTCTATCCTGTTTGGGGTTCGATGGACTTCCTCAATGTATATATTCTCACCTTTCATAATTTCAGGGAAGTTCTCCTCCAGCAAATCTTGGACAATTTTCTCAATGGTTTTATTTGTCTCTTCCTATTCTGGAATTTCAATGACATGTAGGTTATTCCTTTTGATGGTATCCCACATTAACCTTAAGCTATCTTTATTTTGTTTTGTTCTTCTTTATGATTGATCCCTTTCCAAAGAAGTATTCAGGTATTTATTTTCAATCTCATTAATTCTGTCTTCCATTGCATCAATTCTACTCCTTTGACCTTCTGGCAATTTACTATTAATCTTCTGGATTTCTATCTGCAGATTTAGAATCATTTCTAATTTTTCATTTATTTTATCATTTCTTTCTGGTATTTTCTTCCAAAATTCTTCTAGGGTTTTTTCTGTGTTTTCTTTGGTCTGTCTCTCAATTCTTTGAAGATACCTAAAGATAATTCTTTTGAATTCCTTATCAGAGAGTTCC
>NW_006921632.1:13592059-13592805 GCF_000298275.1 Orycteropus afer afer | reverse complement strand
CTTTGGTCTGTCTCTCAATTCTTTGAAGATACCTAAAGATAATTCTTTTGAATTCCTTATCAGAGAGTTCCAATGCTGCTTCTTCCTCAGGGATTTGTTCTGGGTCTGTATCCTGGTCCCTCGTTTCTACCACCTTATCTTCCTTCTTTGTGTGCACTGTGATGGTCTGTTGTCTCCGAGACATTGTGGTATTATTGTATTTAGATCTCTTTTAACTGTTTGTGAAGAGCAGCCAAGGGTGAGTCAGGCCCTTCTCGGTGGTTGTTTAACATTGGCCAATTGGTGGTGTAGAAAATGGTGGCTCTCACTCAGTAAGTAAAGCTGCAAGAGGTGTGGGTGTAGTTGTGTCATATGGGGCTGTTGCTGTCTTTCACTCAGTTAGACAAAAATAACAATTGAATAACCATCAAAAAAGTAAAAACATAGGGAACAAGAATACACCATGTGGTCACACAGGAACTAAAAAAAAGGGGAAAAAGAAAAAAAAGGAAAAAAAAAACAAAACCCTGAAATATGTGGTGAGAAAGCAGTAAGAGAAAAAAGGCAGAGAAGGATAATGATGAAGAAAAAAAATGGAAAAAAACGCAAAAAAGAAGAACAAGGAACAAGGGTAACCATAATAAAGGAAGAAAAAAAAACTGCAACCAGGAACAGGGAAAAGAAAAAAAGCGGAAAACTAGAATCTGTGAGGGGAAGAATAAATAATAATAGTAAAAAGGAGAAAAGTAATAATAATAATAGTAGTT
>NW_006921632.1:13589337-13590458 GCF_000298275.1 Orycteropus afer afer | reverse complement strand
AATAATAAAAAGAATTTTGCCACAGAGAACTGACTACTTGAGCTCTGTAAATACGTATCTATATCTTACATGGAATCCCATAGGTAAATGTACTTATACTCAACTTACCCGGTATAAGTCGTTGTTTGTCAGGGAAAAGGGAAGGTTGGATACATATACTGTACTTTTACTTGGAGCCAATCCACCACTCATTTCTAAAAAGAAAAATAAAACCAAAAAATAAACAATCTAAACCCAGTATTATTCATTTCAAGTAAAACCAATATTGCCAATTACTGATTTCAGTATGCCAGATTTATACACCTTTCTTACATTTCGGGAATAGTTGGGAAAAATGATGAATTTAGGAATTCCTTTTTCCCCAGCTACCATCATAGCGACCCCTCCCGGGTATCCAAGGCAGTATCACTACGGAAGTAGATTGCCCAACCTTCCTTCTGAGGAGTGGCTGGTGGGTTTGCACTGCCAGCCTTCTAGTTAGCAGTCAGTAGGCCACCAGAGCTCCTTCTTAGTTATCTAGGGCTGCTTTAACAGAAATACCATAAATAGTATTTATAAACAAACTTATTTTCTCACAGTTTTGTTGTTGTTTTTAGGTGCTATCAAATTGGTTTCGATTCACAGCCAACTTATGTACAACAGAACACAAGCACTGCCTGGTCCTGTACCATCCTCACATTCATTGCTATGTTTGAGCCCATGGTGGCAGCCACTGCCTCAACCTATCTCATTAATGATCTTCCTCTTTTCCACTAACCCTCTACTTTACCAAGCATAATGTTCTTCTCCAGGGACTGGTTCCTCCTGCTAAGCATGACCAATGTGAGATGAAGTCTTACTATCCTTGCTTCTAAGCAGCATTCTGGCTGTACTTCTTCCAAGACTGATTTGTTTGTTTTTCTTGTAGTTCATGGTATATTCAACATTTTTAGTCAACACCATAATTCAAATGCATCAGTTGTATTGTGGATGCAAGTAATATGAAATTGTTAACAACTTCAATGTTTTTTCCACTTACTACGATATTACTTGGGAGCTCTGGTAGCATAGTGGCTAAGACACTTGCCTGCTAACCAGACGGCTGGCGGTTCAAACCCACCAGCCACTCCTCGGAAGGAAGG
>NW_006921632.1:13584134-13589237 GCF_000298275.1 Orycteropus afer afer | reverse complement strand
AAAAAAAAAAAAAAAATCGGGGCAGGTTGGGACGGGGCACCCAGGCTCAGTCTGAGCACATAGACTGGGATGGAAATCCTGCCAGCCTCTAGAAGGTGAGTGGGAGTGATGGATGGCTGCACCTCCATTCACCAAGAGGGTATAGGGTGTAAGAGTAACAAGGGGAATGTTGCACCTTTCTAGTCATCCAGGTCCAAAATGTCCTTGGGTTTACTGAAAAGCGGAGCCTGTTCTTAAGTCCCTGGAGTCTGGGAGAACGCTGTTGCTTTAAATATCCAAAATGGTCAAGCTGCTTGTAAACATTTAAAATGGCTGCACCCTCTGAACAGACAAAAGTCCACAGCTCAGTCCACCTTCTTCTTTGCTGCTTCCCCTTTTATTCCCCAGCCCCCAGAGCAGTCCTCTGTGCAGTTCCTGGCTAGCGGGGCTGATTTTTAGGTTTTCTTAGGTCCTACCACCTCTAGGCAATATCCAAGCTGTCTGTGCTGTCAAGGTTGCTGCCAGACCGCAGCTCCGTATGTCTCCTTTTCTGGTGTTTCATGCAAATTCTTCTGCTAGTTGGAGTTTAGTCCACTTCTATATCCTTCCCTTCAGGGGTCCAGGATTATCTTCTGTATCTGTGTTAATTGGCTCCCCTTTTCTTTGTTGAAGAGGGTCTGTGCAGTCTCTCTGCCTATGATGCCATTGTACCAGAACCTCCTTTTTTTTTTTTAAAGAGGTGTTTTAGTTTATTTATTGCGCTTTGGGTGCAAATTTACAAAGCAAATTTGGTTTAGGCTATACATCTTTACAGAAGCAGATAGGCAAGTCTTTCCTCCTGTCTGTCGAGCAGCTGGTGGGTTCAAACTACTGGCTTTTGGGTTAGCAGGTGAGTGCTAACCACTGCACGCCATCAGGGCTCCTTTCTTAGCTCATAGTTGAATGAGATAATGCCATTCATACCTTCATAGAGCTGTCGTTTTTGTTTTTATTCCAAGTGGGGGAAGAAAGTTTTATTTTTAGGCTTAGCATTTATCATTCTAGACAAGTAGTAGGCACTTTGCTTATTTAGATCTTGGAACACTTCCTGAAAACAGTGACTCTTAAACTGAGTTTTGAGGGATAATAGGTAATAAGGGAAAAAACTGAAAAGTTCTTAGAGCTAAGAACTACTACCAGATCTCTTGGGCTCTAGATTCATGTTTTCACTTGACTACTAGACATTCTACTCATACTTCAAATTTAAGGTGTCCAAAGTGGGTCACCATCTGCACCAAATCTGATTCTCCCCTTGCATTCCTTAGATTATCACTAACCATTTAGTCAACCAAAGCAGAAACCTTCAAATCGTGGAAGTACTCTGTTTTCCTCACTCTCCACATTCAATCATTAATCCAAACTGTGGTGCACAGTAAATTACATAGTAACTTTTCTAGCCCTAAGTCTGTGAACTCTGAGGTGGAACTTGCCTTGAGCAACTGAATAAATAGCTCCTGATTGTTAAAGTTATCCACCTGGGGTACTTCTGTTGGGAGCAGTAATTTTCTAGGAAGTTCACTCTTTCTCAGGTGTATAGAATTCTGATGTTGAGATTGGTGAGTTTGGCCCCTCTGCCAGGCTCAAAAGAAACCCTCTTAGAGGCAGAAGGAATCTCTTATTGCCAGCTGGGAGATGTGAAAGACATTCATTGCTGGGAGAAAGACGTGAGAGACACACACTGCTGAGAGAGAGACTGAGAGAAATGCACTGCTGGGAGAGAGACAGAGAGAGACCGCTGGCTGAGAGATGGCGGGCTGAGAGACACTGAGCATGTTCCTGAACTTGAATTGTAGCCTGTTGCTTCCCTAATAAACCCCATAATCTGTGAGTTCTGTGTGGCCACTGCAGTGAATAATGGAACCCAGCAGAGAGGTGCTGGGTGCTATGGGAGGAACAATTGTTATCAGGGTTGGTGCAAGGGCTGGAGGGAGGCAGGCATGTCTGGCCAAGCAGGGATAGGCCTTGTCTTCCTCTTGTGCTGTTAGAGGAGGTCAGAAGATGTGGCCCGCCTGCCCTTTTGGCACAAACCTATCAATTTTATCTTCTTAAATTAAAAAACAATCCCCTCAATGGAGATCAGAAGAACAGCATTTGCATAGGGAGAGACAGCTCAGAGGGCAGGAATGTATAGGACAGAAGGACACTAGGAAAAGGTAACCACAGGGAGGAACTGGGAAGAAAGCTGTTAGATTCTGGGAATTGAAATCAATGTCATGAGACAAAATACGTATGAACTGTTGAAGAGAAAATGAATTTGTTCTGTAAACTTTCACCCATATCACAATTTAAAATAATCCCATCCATAATTTTCTATCATTATTACTATAAATTCCAAGTTCAGTGGGGTCAGGCACAATTAGCATACTGCCTAAGGCACTTGAGTGCTAACCAGAAGGCTGGCAGTTCAAATCCACCAGCCACTCCCTGGAAGGAAGGTTGGGCAATCTACTTCTGTAGTGATACCACCTCGGAAACCCAAGGAGGGGTCACTATGAGTTGGGTCCAACTCGAGGGCACATAACAACAACGACACAAAAACAACAACAAGGGTATCTAGTCTTAGTGGATATTCATTAAGTAGTAGTTAAAATAACAAATGATAGGATCATGTAGAAGCTGGATTATTTCAGTAAACCTCTCAATTGTTCTCTCTGCAACTCCTGTATAAGTTGTGGAGAAATACTTGATCTCCTAATATATCAAGTTCTCTTGTCTTGGCATTTTATATATGCTTTCCATTTTCTTAGCATTTCAGTTCTCTCCCTTGTTACTTGTTATCCATCAAAACTCAGTTTAAGGGTCAATATTTTAAGGAAGTGTTCTGAGATCTAAACATGCAAAGTGTCTACTACTTATCTACAACGTAATAGGTGTTCAGATAAAGTTTGCTAAATGATAAGCCTAAAAAATTTTCTTACCCTTTAAAAAAAAAAGGAAAAGAAAAATAAAGACAATTTGCTAAATGAAGGCATGAATGACATCATTTCATTAGACTGAGCACTTTACTGGAGGGAAGACCTCAATCTCCTCTGTATCTTCAGCACCTAGAAATACCTAGAAAACAGAAACTCTTCCCTATTTCTTGCTTTCATTATTGCCAACAGCTTCCTAACTGGTTTCCTTGCTTCTTCTGCCCATTGCCCCCTACTGAAGTTTATTTTCAGATAGTAGCCACAATGAGCTTATTAAAATGCAAATATGATTATATCATTTATCTGTTCAACACAATCCAATAGCTTCTCATTTCACTCAGAGTGAAAGCCAGAGTCCTTACTATGATCTATGTATGTTTGCCAAGTCCTTCCTCCCCACATTGGTTTGCCTATCTGACTACCCCTCTTCTCTCCAACTGATTTACTTTCTGCCCAATACACTTGTCCCCTAGATATCTTTACAGCTGGCTTTTACTTCCCTCAGGTATTTTATTCAAAAATCACCTCAATGCAGTCATTCTGACCACTCTATTTAAAATTTCACCTCTCTCTCCAACTTAATAGCTCTCCTTTCCTAAATTACTTTCTTCCTTAGTATCTATCTCTAACATATAATTTTACTTATTTATATTGTTTATTCTTTATTTTTCTCACTATCCTATAAGCTATATGAGAGATTTTTTATCTTTGTGTTCATTTATATGGCTTTGGTATATGGAATAATGATCAGTATATAGTCAATATTCAATAAAAATATATTAAAGAGGGATACCAAAGCTTGCTTTTCCCTGTTCTTTGATAAACTATCTTAATCAAGTATTATGTCTCACCCATGCAACATTTTTTTACTTAACATCTGCTGAAAGTAGAAGATAGAACAGGGTACACTTGAAAGAAAGGATTCATGTCATTCTTTCCCATTCCTCTCAACTTCCCATCTGTAGAATAGGCACAGTAAGAAATTTTGTTCTCTGTAAGGTAAAGAAGTGAAGGGGGATGTTGGAAGGGATTTTTTTTTCTCTCTCAATTATTCCTATCTTGAACCCAAAACAAAATTTACTAAACTATTAAGCTTCTAAGAGCTGTGGTAGCATAGTGCCTAAGGCACCTGACTGCTAACCAGAAGGCTGGCAGTTCAAACCCACCAGCCACTTCTCGGAAGGAAGGTTGGGCAATCTACTTCTGTAGTGATACTGCCTTGGCAACCCAAGGAGGGGCTGCTATGAGTTGGGTCCAACTCGCTAGCACATAACACCACCACCACCACCACCACTAAGCTTCTGCCAAGTATATAAATTAATGTTTACTTAAAAAAAATTGTTTTGTTTTTAAAAAAATTTTAGGGTCAGGAAAGGATCACTGCTTTCACTAGCCCTTTCCTCCAAATATTGTTTGTTTTGTTTCAAAAGCCAAGTAAGGAAAACAAGTCCATCATAAGTTATCCCCACTTCATTACAGTAGCTCTATCATCTGTGTTTATAAATAATGTGTTAACCTTTATAAAATAAAAGCATTGTAAATTCTCTTTAGAAATTACAAATTTCTAATTTTTTTCACTTATTCATGTTTGCAATAGAGATCATTGCAAGTGATGATTTAAGTGCACTGTAATGTACTTATCAAGAATTTTGCCACAGAGAGGTTCCGACAAGATGGCGGAGTAGGCAGAAAGACGGCACAGACCCTCTTCAACAAACAAAAGGGAAACCAATTAACACAGACACAGAAAATAATCCTGGACCCCTGAGCCTTGAAGGGAAGGATATATAAGTGGACTAAACCCCAACTAGCAGAAGAATTTGCGTGAAAATACCAAAAAAGGAGACATACGGAACTGTGGTCTGGCAGTGATCCCGAGTGATCCTGACAGCACAGACAGCTTGGAGATTCCCGAGTGGTGGTAGGACTTAAGAATTAACCTAAAAATCACCATGCTAGCCAGGGATTGCACAGAGGACTATGCACGGTGGCTGAGGAACAAGTGGAGAAGGGGAAGAGAAAGGTAGTCTGAGCTATGGACTTTTGCTGGTCCGGAGGGTGCCGCCATTTTGTAGTTTTAAAAAGCAGCTTGACTATTTTGGATATTTAAAGAGATAGCACTCTTGCAGATTCCTGGGGTGGTAGGACTTAAGAATTAACCTAAAAATCACCC
>NW_006921632.1:13528688-13579369 GCF_000298275.1 Orycteropus afer afer | reverse complement strand
TTTTGTTTTCTTTATGTTGAGGTGTAATACATACTCAAGGATATAGTCTTTGATCTCCATCATTAAGTGCTTCAATTTCTCTTCACTTTCAGCAAGGAAGGTTGTGTCATCTGTGTATGGCAGGTTGTTAATGAGTCTCCCTCCAATCCTAATCTGCATTCTTCATACAGTCTAGCTTCTCAGATTTGCTAACCATACAGATTGAGTAATTATGGTGAAAGGCTATAACCCTGATACACACCTTTCCTGATTTTAAACCATGGAGTATCCCCTTGTTCTGTTTGAATGGGCTGCCTCTTGGTCTATGCACAGGTTCCTCAAAAGCACAAATAAGTTTTCTGGAATTCCCATTCTTTGCAATGTTATCCATAATTTGTTATGATTCACACAGTCAAATGCCTTTGAATAGTCAATAAAACACAGGTAAACATCTGTGAGACCATGTTTCTATACAACCACCCTGTATGTAACCATTTTTATGTATGTAGCCATTTTGCAATATGCCTTAGCATTTATGTCAGGCTTTAGTTACCGGAAAAACCACTAGGAGTCCTGACTACCCCCACCTCATGGATACTCCCTAGCATACTCCCTAGCAACAACCAATCAGTAAATAGCAAGAAAATACCTTACCTAAAATAGTTAGAAATGGCAGTCTGCGGCTTCGGTCCACAAGACAGAGCCAATCAAGTAGGAAGAACTAGCAACTTGAAAAATGTCAACCAATCCTGTAATTTTCTGATTGTAACTTCCTAATTTCTGCTGTAACCCCTATAAAGATCCTATTACCCCTGAGTTCGGGGCTCTCAATCCTGAACCACTGCGTCAGTGACGGTTGGGGTCCGAGCTCGAGCTTGAATAAACAACCCCTATGCTTTGGTAGCACAGTGGCTAAAGCACTTGACTGCTAACCAGAAGGCTGGCGGTTCAAACCCACAAGCCACTCCTCGGAAGGAAGGTTGGGCAATCTACTTCTGTAGTGAGGAGCTCTGGTAGCATAGTGGCTAAAGCACTTGACTGCTAACCAGAAGGCTGGCGGTTCAAACCCACCAGCCACTCCTCGGAAGGAAGGTTGGGCAGTCCTACTTCCGTAGTGATACTGCCTCGGAAACCCAAGGAGGGGTCGCTATGAGTTGGGGCCGACTTGACGGCACATAACAACAACAACATGCTTTTGCAGTGGAATCGGCTCCTTGGTGGTTCTTGGGGATTCAAGATCTGGGCATAACACATCTTTCTGGTATTCTCTGCTTTCACCCAAGGTCCATCTGACATCAGCAATGTCATTCTACATCCTCTAATCACAGTTTAGTAGGCTGAAAGTCCAAATTCAGGGTGATAGTTCTAGGGGAAGGCTTTCTCTGCTGGTTCTGGGGGAAGGTCCTTGCCCCCCACCCCCATGATATTTTTGTGGCTTGGCATTTGTTTATTCCCATATCTGCTTCTTTAATCTTTCATATCTCAGAAGAGATTAAGACACACCCTACAGTAATCCTGTTTCATTAACAAAACAAAAACAATCCATTCCCAAAATGAGATTATAATCACAGGCATACAGGTTAGGTTTCTCGGTGGACATAATTCAATCCGTAACACACCACTTAAAGAGTATTCTGGTTCTTCTTTCAGGTAGTTTTTAACAAAGGTTCTTGTCTTGATGGAGCTGTAGATTTTCAACAGATGCAAGAAAATTTCTGCAGCTATTCTCACTTCCCCTCAGGCTAAGATTAAGCAAATTCTTTAGAATATGCACAATACTTTGCCCACTCAAACCAAAAAGAACCCTGGCTCTCAGAAGGAAACTTGGTTACTGATTTTCAGTATACTTTGGAATTTCGGTTGGGTACCTTTTTTGGCTGGCTTAATATGTTTTGTGTGCTGTAGTGTTCAGAGGAAATTTTAGTCTCTCATTCGAACATATGTAAAGTTCTTTAAAATCGTATTATTTTACACAAATAGATTCAATGTCTTGAGAGATACTGACCTGTATCCGTATTTCTGAGTTTACATGCATAACCTACATTTAATTTTCACACTTTATTTCACAAAGTCAGAAAATTATTTGTGAAAATTACATCGAACCTAACCAAGTTCAAAATTTCAATTAAAAACGCGTGTGCGATGTGTATTTGCGATGACGGACAAGTATTATCATAAACGGCGAAATACTGCTCCTAAGTCACGCAACTCGCCAAGTAATGGGAAAATGCTTGATGCTTGTGTTTTTATATATATATATATATATATATATATATGTTTAGAAAACTTCAAGAACTCAACGTCGATACATTGCTTTTTTAAAAGTTTCCCACTTGGAACTATTTATAGGTTAGACGTTCCACTGGGACTGTAGGGGTAGACAAAGGTACTTAAAACGAATAAAAAAAGACAGCGTAAGTGGCAAATCATTTTGGCGGCCTGGCCCGAGGAGGGGAGGGGACCCGCAGAAAAAAAGGCCGCAGCTAGGGAGGTGTTTACCTTTAGCTGAGGCGAGCCTGAGAGACTAGAAGAGCGAGAGCCGTAGGCTCAGCTGAGGCTCAACCCCGACTACTTCTCGCCCCACGCAGCGTTCTTGGCATCACGAGTCCTGCAAGGATTCAGCCGTCTGAGGGAAAAGTTAAGAGGAGTTCTTCCTCTATCTGGCTGTCATTAGACGCGCCTCTGACGCAGTAAGGACCCCAGCCTCGAAGGCGGGCCTAGAGGCGGGCGTTTCTGCTGACGTATTTGCATGCGCCGGAAGTGCCTGGCTGGGAGAGCCGCGGGGAGCGGGCGAGTACGTTTACAGGGTCTCCTGGTCGCCTGGAGTCGGTGAACGCGTTTTACCTTTCTGAGAGGTGGGTAGGGACTGGCGCGCGGGGTGTTACACCCGGGAGGACAGACGGACAGGCAGGTGGGCATTTTCTGTGGCGGGACCTGTAATTTCCCGCTGCATTTGAACCGTTCAACAGTCCTGCCCCTGCGGATCGGGGTGGAGAGACGCGATGGAGTTTGTAACCAAAGAAAGTGTTAGATCTAAGGTATAGGTTTACTTTTTTTTTTTTTTTTTATCGTTTTAATATGCAAAAAGAGGACTGAGCTAGGTAAGTTCAGTGTTCCAAGATCAGTGAGGAGATTGGTAATTTTCCGGAATGTATTCGACGTACCCAGCTCGTTATTAGGCACTTTGGGGGCTACAAAAAAATGTGTAAAACAGGAGTTTTTCTGGCGGAGATTCCAGTCTAGTTGGGCAAATAAAGCCAACTTGGGGAGAGAGTTGAACTCACAGAAAGACTCACGTTGAATATTGGTATGGACAAATGTTGAACTTCCTGGCACCTTTTTCTTACTGTAAATCTATAATGGGCACACACAGCTTTTTTTTTTTTTTTTTTAAATGAGACCATAAACAGGCCCATCGTTCCTACAAAAAATATAAAATAATGCAAGGTAGTTTATACTTAACTTCTACCCACCAGCACACACAGACCAGGCCTCTAACCATTCCCTGGGAGCCTGCATGCCAGCAGCCTGGAACCCAGAGCCTCTCCTGGAGCCTGCACAATCAATCCAGACTGAAGCCGATGCCTTCTAGAGAGACGGAAGTACAATGCATCCAGGGCGCAGCTGAATTTTGAGAGGCCCGAATGCCTCCCCATCAACCAGGGGACCGCTGGGACTAATGCTCTTGGCAAACTTGTGGCCACCCAAACCCACCATGCTCCACATCCCTGTTATCCTTGGCTACCGCCCAAGATGTAAGCCCCTTTGGTCTTCTATGCTGTCTTTCATCCCTATGCTGCTTTGTGCTTCCTCTCCTTTGATTTAGGCTATCACTGCTTCTCCCTCCTTTTCTTACCCATTTCACCCCTCAGCAACCCAGCTGTGCTCTCTGAATCCTCCGTTTCATGCTTACCAAAATCTCTTACTTATTCAGTTTTTTTCCCCCCACTGAAGTTCTCTTTTTGTCTCCTGACCTTCATTAAAATGCGGCTTTTCCTCCAGCCTTTTTTCTTACACCTGCATGTTAAGGTTAGGCAATGGCTCTAACTATATTGAACTGATTTCACATTCTTAAAATACCTGTTTCTGCCCTTACCAAAAGGCCAAACTCACTGCCATCAAGTCAGTTCTGACTCTAGCGACCCCTGTTGGGTTTCCAAGACTGTAAATCTTTAATGAAGTAGATTGCCCCATTTTCTTCCTTGGAGTGGCTTGTGAGTTTGAACTGCTGACTTTCTGGTTAGCAGCCAAATGCTTTATTCCCTGCGCCACCAGAGCCCCTTGTATCTGCTCTTGGGGGATGGGGACCTCTATTAAAGGCTTTTTGCCTCTTCCTGTCCTCATCTATTTGTTTCTGGATAAATCCTAATAAAGATCAGAGTTTAGCAGTCCAAACAGCTGAGTGGTATTCCCTAACTTTCCATAGAGTTAGATACTCTTGCCATGTGCTCGTAATTGCTCTTTACTTCCCTCACCATAGCACTTACCACATTTATTGTAATTGCTTGTCTCTTTGCTTTCACACTTACGCTACACTGTGGGAGAGGAACTGTGTCTTATTCATCTTCATAACTCTATTGCCAGTACACTTTGTGGCATATAATAGGCTTTTATAACAGCCTTTTCTTGAATGATTGTAAGTGCTGCAGATAGAGTCTCAAGTTAGGCAGTTGGCATTAATGAATGTAAAAACCTGTTAAAAGGTTAGAACCTGTTAAAAGGTGTTACTCAGCTTTTGTTGATTGCAGCCATGTGAGAATCTGATCCCATGTTGCCAGAGCATCCAGTTTTTTCAAGAAAAGTTGAAAATACAGTTTTTTTTTTTTTTAAAGTAGTATCTTCCAGTCTTAAACTGGTGTTAGTGAGAAGTTTTGTTAAAAAAAAAAAAAAGGAGGGGGGAGGGAGGCCACAAAAAAGGTATCTGTAAGTCACATGTGACATTTCAGCCATGTTGGTTTTGTGGAAAACAGTTGATTTTGAGCTGGGCCTTGATGGGTAGTTGGAGTTGAAAGAATTACTCCAGTTTGGGAAACAAAGCCAGGGTAGTACATGTTTCCGTGTCTGTGCACAGTGAAGAGGTTATTAATACATAGAAGATAAAACAAAAGCTTGTTGAATACCTATCAGGGTTTTTTACCCAGTCTTTTGCAATGTGAACCTTTTGGTCAGTTCTCTCTTATCTTTCATGTGCATTCTGCTTTCTCTAATGCCTTTTCTTCTTTTCTTTCCTTTTTTTTTTTCCCCCTTGAATTTACTGTTTACTATTGTCCATTCACATTTAGGCAATCTCTCAAGATTCTATTTAAATTTCCTTAGCTTTCTTAACTATTATTACCTGCATTCATCTCTTCCTGAGCACTGAAGAATATTTCTTGTAGGTACTTTGCTCTGTTTTGAGCATGTAGTTGGCATCAATGTTATTTTTTTTTCAAGCTAATTAATGTTCTAAAATTCATTTTTAGTTTAGTTGTCTGGAATTTGAAATATTTATCACTAGAAAATATCATAAAATATATGTATTTTTTAGATTTAACTCAGCCTTTAAAAGCTTAATGATTCATTTTAAGATGACAGAAATATGTTTACCTTGCTTTAGATCAGTTGGATCTCAATACCGACTACAAATTAGAAGATTAAGATTGACAAGAAATTCTGGCATCTCACTCCATGTTAATTAAATAGGGATTTCAGAGGGTAGGGCCTAGGCTTTGCTATTTTTTAGAGCTCCTTAGATGATTCTAATGTGCCGTCACAGTTGAGAATCACCGATTTAGATGCTAGAGCTAAAAGAATCTCATTTGGTACCTTTTGCTTAAAAGTGAAGTGGCGTTAATGTCATTAGAAGTGGGACAGGAACAACAATCTAGTGCTTACTGGAATTGTTCTGCTTAATGAAAAGGGACAAATTCCTCTAATATTTAGGTTCCCAGAATGGTACATATGGTGGTTCTATGAACAGTCTATTTATTTGATTAGTACTTAACATGAATACTTTTACTCTGCTAAGCAAAAGGAATAAGAAGTATATAGTACTTGCCTTAACAGTGGTGCTTAGTTTGGGAGGGAGGAGAGAAAGAAAAGTAAATGGGATGTTTTATAGTATTACAAGTATCAGAATGGTGTTTGGGGGGCTCTAAGAAGGGACAACTTAATTCTTTCTGGAAAAAAGAAAAGCTGACACTTGAGCTGAATCCTGAGACAGATAAATAGAAGGAAGCTATTACAGGCCAAGGGAAAAATATGTACCAAGGTGTGGTGTTGCAGAACAGAGTAGGTTGTTATGTAGGGAGGACCCACTGATGGGGAAGTGGTAAGAAATTAACCTGGAAAGACAAGAACAAGGTCATAAAGAGCTTTTTATCAAGGTTAGAATTAAGACTTTATACTTTAGGATGTGGGGAGCCATTGAGAGGTTTTTAATGAGGTGTCTTATCAGAATGAACACTTGGTTTACAGTTTGCAGGGTGGATGGGGTGAGAAAGGTGAGACTGGAAGCAGGGAGACCAGTTATATTGGGATTCCAATGGATAGATTATGAGGGCCTGGACAAAGACATTGGTAGCAGGAATACTTTGCTTTAGTAAGGTGATAGATTTAGTTACTAGCTAGATATGAAAAGTTTTGGATTTTAGATGACTCAGATTTCTGATTGGGTCATTTGGGTACATGGTAGTATCATTGACCAAAATGGAGAAGACAAGATGGAGGAGGTTTCTGACAAGTACAAAGAACTGAGTTTTGGCATGTTGAGTTCGAGATGTCTGGGACATCTTTTTTTTCCTTTCAATTCATTGTTGAAAATATACGCAACAAAACATAACACCAGTTTAACAGTTTTTGCCTGTAGGATTCAGTGACATTGATTATATTCGATTTGTGTAACCATTCTTACCCTCCTTTTCTAATTGTTCTTCCTCCACTAACGTGAACTCACAGCCCCCTAAGCTTAATATTTGACCTTGCTGTTGTCAGTTTGATTCCATAGTTCATCAAAAAAGGATGATGTTCAAGGCCAACATTTTTTACAAAGTAAGCTAACTTCCTGTTTAATTTAAATAAGACTTTAGGGATGATATTTTTGGTTTATGGTTCAAAGATTATCTCAGAGCAACCTTTTTGGAGGTTTATCCAGCCTTAATAGCTCCTTATAAAGTCTTGATTCCATGAGTATTTGAAATCCATTCTGCATTTTTCCTCCCCTTCTGATCAGGATTCTTCTGTAGACTCCGGTCAAAATGTTCAATAATGGTAGCTGAGCATCAGTGGGACATCTGCTTGAAAAGAGTCAGGATGGAAGTAGAATTGTGGCAGACATTTACGCAGAGAAAACATTTTACCTGTGTTAATAAACTTACTTTATAAATACTGAGTTCATACTTTTCACATTTTATATGTGCTTAATATTAACCAAGGGTGCTCTGGTAGTGCAGTGGTTAAGCATTTGGCAGCTAACTGAAAGGTTGGTGGTTCAAACCCACCAGCCACTCAATGGGAGAAGGATGTGGTAGTCTGCTTCTGTAAAGATTACAGCCTTGGAAACCCTACGGGGCACTTCTACTCTATCTTACAGAGTTACTATGAGTGGGAATCTACTTGATGGCAATAGGTTAATAATAACCAATGAATAAAATAGAGATCCCTTCTTTCATGTAGCTCTTAATTCTACTATGGAGGAACCAGTAATATGCAGTTATGGTGATGATGTAGTGTATTAGGTGATTAGTGCTTTGAAATAGCAAAATTGGGGAATCTCAGTGAAAGAGTAAGGTAGTTAGGGTAGGCCTTGTTCAGAAGGTGACGCATTAAAGGATGAAGTAGTTAACCATGAGATACCTGAAGAACAGGCATTCTGGGCAGGAAACTATCAGGGCAAAAAAGCTTATGTTGCTTTTAGATGCCATCAAGTCAGCCCCCAACTCATAGTGACCCCATGTGCTACAGGGTAGAACTGCTTCATAGGATTTTCTTGGCTATAATCTTTATAGAAGCAGGTCCCCAGACTTTCTTTCCTACAGTGTCTGGGTGGGTTTGAACTGCCACTCTCAGTTTGTAGCTGATTGAAAACTGCTTATGCCACCCAGGCCCCTATAAAAGCTTATGTTATTGTTAAGTGCCATGGAGTCAGACCTGATGCATAGCGAGCCCTCCTTGGGTTTCAGAGGCAGTATCATTACAGAAGTAGATTGCCCCATCTTCCTTCTGAGGAGTGGCTGGTGGGTTTGAACCACCAACCTTCTGGTTAGCAGTCAGGTGCCTTAGGCACTATGCTACCAGAGCTCCCACAGAAGCTTTTAGCTCATCTAAAAGTATGAAGACAAACATACTCATATTTGAGTGAACTTTTCAGTTTACTAACAGGGTTGGCTACCAAAATATATCTATTCCTCAGTTACCAACATGATTAGGTTCCAACAACCAGGTTGTTAGGCAAAAATAGGCATTCAAAAATGGTGGATGATTGCATCATTACATAACTACCAAATTACATCATTACATAACTGTCAAAACACTGAGGCTCATGGTACAGCCAAGTTGACACATAACTAACCATCATAGTAAGTAACCATTACTTTTGCCTAGGGACTCTGTAGGAACTTTGGTAACGTAGTGCCTAAGGCACTTGACTGCTCACCAGAAGGCTGGTGGTTCAAATCCACCAGCCACTCCTTGGAAGGAAGGTTGGGCAATCTACTTCCATAGTGATACTGCCCTGGAAACCCAAGGAGGAGCTGCTATGAGTCGGGGCTTACTCAATGGCACATAACAACAATAAAGTGCCTCTGCATTCATTACTGCTGCAAAATAGTCAGATCTTTTTTACTGTTGTCATAAATGCAAAATGTCACATAATGAGATAGTAGGTAAGTGAGGAATAGGTGTAGTTGTTGAATGAATTATAAAGAATGAAAGGAATGTTTTCAAGGAGGGAAAGCTATTTAGTGTATTTAATAATAGAAGCTGACAAGAGCAATATGCAGTTACTTTATAGCTTAAGCTGCTACTATAGCTAGTTTGGATAAAATGAAAAACGCGTTTTACTCTGTCACTTTGCCTTTGGATTCAAGGTGTGAATGGTTTGATAGAAGGATATTGCATGTGACTCCAGGCCACTCAGAGTTTAAGTTCTCCTGATTATCAGAGCGGAAATGAACAAGACTGTAGCTAAAACATTGGTTCAATGTCGTAATCTCAAGAGAGATGTATTTTCTTTCTGGAATTAAATATAGGTTGATGGTGTAGGAAAAATACTCTATATTGAATATGGCATGAAAGGCTGAGATTTTTATAATCTGAACTAGTTAATTAGGAAGCATCTAAATTAAGCTTATATTCATACTGAATTATAGTTCTTTTATTTTCCTAATTGTGATGCAGAAGGTCCTTCTATTTTTCAGTTGTATTCTTCACCTTTCATATCCTGTTGAGTCAGAGAACTTTACTGGAGTACCTCTAAGACTACTCATGTGAGGAGACTGAGTGACGTGATCACAATATAAGTAACATAATCACTTCAGTAGGCATCAGAAAACCTTTGTTCAAGTTTAGTTTCTAGTTGTTTTGTGCCATCCAGTGGATTCTGACTCATAGTGATCCTATTGGACAGAGTAGAACTGTCCCATAGGGTTTCCTAGGCTATAATCTTTAAGGAAAGAAAAAGACCAAAATGGATGACAGAAGAGACAGAAACTTGCTATTGAGCATAGAGTAGCTAAAGAGAATGGAAAAAACATGAAGTAAAAGAGCTGAACAGAATATTTTGAAGGGTGGCTGGAGAAGAGTTTGTAATGAAATGTGCAAAGACCTGGAGTTAGAAAACCAAAAGAGAAGAATGTGCTCAACATTTCTCAATTGGAAAGAACTGAAGGAAAAATTCAAACTTTGAGTTGCAATATTGAAGTATTCTGTGGGAAAAATACTGAATGATGCAGGAATCATCAAAAAGAGAATGGAATACAAAGAGTCACTGTAGCAAAAAGAATTTGTTGATGTTCATCCATTTCAGTAGGTACCATATGCCCAAGAACCAAAGGTATTGAAGAAAGAAGTCCAAGTTGCACTGACAGCATTGGGAGAAAACAAAATTGGAATTGACAAAATACCAAATGAGATGTTTCAACAAACAGATGCAATGCTGGAAGTGTTCACTCATCTATGCCAAGAAATATAGAAGACAGCTGCCTGGTCAATTGACCGGAAGAGATCCATATTTGTGCCCATTCCAAAGGAAGGTGATCCAATGTCAGATCTTGGCTGAAAGCAGAGAATATGAGAAAGATGTCTAGCTGTATTTTAGTGACTGTGCAAACACATTTGATTGTGTGGTTCATAACAAATTATAGATAACATTGCAAAGAATGAGAAATCTAGAATACTTAATTGTGCTCATTTGTAACCTCTACATAGACCAAGCGGCAGTTATTCAAACATGGCAAAGGGATATTGAGATATTGCATGGCTTAAAATTAGAAAAGGTATGCATTAAGTTGTATCTTTTCACCATACTTACTCAATCTGTACACTGAGCAAATAATTTGAGAAGGTGTACTCCTTGGAAGTAAGGTTGGACAATCCTACTTCTGTAGTGATACTGCCTCGGAAACCCAAGGAGGGGTTGCTGTGAGTCAGGGCTGACTCGACGGCACATAACAACAACAACAACAACTATATGAAAAAGAACATAATATCAAGATTGAAGGAAGATTCTTTTATAACCTGTGATGTACAGATGACACAACCTTGCTTACTGAATGTGAAGAGGACTTGAAGCATTTACTGGTGAAGATCCAAGACTACAGCCTTCGGTATGGATTACACTTCAGTATAAAGAAAACAAAAATTCTCACAACTGGACAAATAAGAAACAATGATAAACAGAAAAGATTGAAGTTGTCAAGGATTTCGTATTACTTAAATCCATAATCAACACCCATGGAAGCAACAAGTAAGGAAATCAAAGGACATACTGCATTCAGCAAATATGCTCCAAAAGACTTCTTTAAAGTGTTCAAAATCATGGATGTCACTTTGAGGATTATCATGGCTTGACCCAAGCCAAAGTATTTTCAGTCATCTCATATGTATGTGAAAGCTGGACACATAAAGAGCAGAATCAAAGGAAAGTTCGAGGTTGGTGGACAAGAAGAATTAATTGATGTTGCTGAAGAATATTGAGTGTACCTTGACTTCCAGAAGAATGAACAAATCTGTCCTGGAAGAAGTACAGCAAAAGTGAAGAAGAACTAGATAGTGCTCGGCTACCACTGTCAACCACTCAGAGGGGGATCTACGTAGGAGATCCTGGATGGAGAGGGACAACAATGTGGAACAAAACTCAATCATTTGGGAAAAAAAAGGGGCAGGGGGATGACCAGGTTTGCTGGTCTGATAGAGCCTGGTGGAACCTCTGAGACTATGGTCCCTAGCTGCCTTTCAGGTCTGGAATTGAACCCACACCTGTGGCTTCCAGCCAAACAAAAGACAGGCATATGAGTTTAACATATACCTGGGTAGATACACTCCTTGGACAGAACAATCATGGGAGAAAAAGGGCTGTTTATGCACAGGGAGATAGTTCAGGGGGCAGGAGTGCATGGAGGGATGGACACAGAGAAGAGGTAACTATCAGGAGGAAATGGGAGGGGAGCTGTTGTATTGTGGTAAATTGTAGTCAATGTCTTGAGACAAAGTGTATGTGAACTGCTATATGGAAAGTCAATTTGCTCTGTAAATTTTCACCCAAATCACAATTAAAAAAAAAAAAAAAAAAAAAGGATGGTGAAACTTTGTCTCATGTCCTTTGGACATATTATCAGAAAGGACCAGTCCCTGGAGAAGGACATCATGCTTGATAAAGTAGAGGGCCAGGGAAAAAGAGAAAGACCCTTAATGAAATGGATTGACACAATGTATGCAATAATGTACTCAAACACAGCAACAGTTGTGAAGGTGGTGGAGGACTGGGCGGTGTTTTGTTCTGTTGTACATAGTGTTGCTGTGAGTTGGAACCAGCTCAGTGCCACTTAACAACCACCACCACCACCATAGGGAGCAGATAGATTTCTATTCTTTTCTCCTGTCCACTGCTGGTGGATTCAAACTGATGATTTTCAATTAATAGTCACTGAGGACTTAACCATTGCACCATCAGGACTCCTTGGGTTTCTGTCTTGAACTTTCCTTTGATTCTGCTCTTTGTTTGTAGGATGTTAGGGTCAGTTTCCTAAATCTGTGTAATTTGATAAGCAACATGTTCCACTAATCAGAAGATTATTGTACTCATCAGGTATTTTTAAATTCTTTGAAAATTATAAGTTGCTATTTCAATTTAATATGCTACTGACATATTCTCTTACTTAATTACCCCACAAGGATCCTGGTGATTAAGTGCTCAGCTGCTAAACAAAAGTTGGGCAGTTCAAACACGTCAGCCACTCTGTGGGAGGAATGATCTAGTGATCTGCTCCTGTAAAGATTATAGCTGAAGAAACCCTAATGGGCAGTACTGCTCTGCTTTCAACGGTTGCTTTGAGTTGGAATCCACTTGATGGCACACAACAGTTACCCTGTGTACCTTCCTCTTCACATACTCTTTATCTGATTCCTTTTCTGTTGTCTTAAAATTCAACTTAGGGCCCTTATTTACAGCCCAGTATTCTTTGTTTACTTTTGTACTTCTTAATCAGATAGGCTTTTATTCTGTTTTACTAACAGTCCAAAGTTGCATATGGACTCTTTCCTTCTTATATTCCTGTTTTCCCATTTATATTATACATTTCTTAAGAATGAAAGAATTTCGATAATTTGATATGGGCCCACAGGGTTATTTCACTTTTTTTTTTAGTGCATTTTATTGAGATATAATTTATGTACAGCAAAATAACACAAGACTAAAGTGGCATGGGTCAGTGGTTTTATTTTTTTTTTTCTTGCAGTGTTCCCTCCCCTCCCCTCCCACCTCTGGCAACCAACAAAGAAAGTTTCCCTCCATATATAAACCTTTCCTTGACCCTCCACAACAATGAACTAATACTATGTTTTTCCTTCTGAGATTGACTTACTTCACTCAGCATAATGTCCTCTAAGTTCATCCATATTATATGGTGTTTTGCAGACTCTACATTATTCTTTAATGCTACATAGCATTCCAGTATGTGTATGTACCATAGTTTGGTCATCCACTCTTCCGCCAATGGACACGTAGGCTGTTTCCATCTATTTGCTGTTGTAAATACTGCTGCGTTGAACATGTGTGTGCATGTATCTGTTCCTGTCCTGGCTCTCACCTCTCTAGGAAATATACCTAGTAATGGGATTGGTGGATCAAATGGTATCTCCAATTCCAGCTTTCTAAGGAATTGCCATACTGCTTTCCACAGTGGTTGTATCACTTCACAGTCCCACCAGCAGTGTATAAGAGTCCCAGTCTCTCCACATCCCCATTAGCATTTGTTATTTTCTGTCTCATTAAACCTTGCCATCAGTGATGGAGTGAGATGGTATCTCTTTGTGGTTTTGATTTACATCTCTCTGACAGCCAGTGGTTGTGAGCATCTCTTCATGTATTAGCTGGCTACCTGAATATCCTCCTTGGTGAAGTGTCTATTCATGTCTTCTGCCCATTTTTCAATTGGATTGTTAATTCCTTTGCTGTTGAGGCATTGATGGAGTTTTCTATAAATCTTAGAGATAAGTCCCTTGCCAGGTATGTAATTATCAGCAAATATAAACTTGTTGCTGTCATTTTTGTTATATGCTTTTTCACAGTGTTGATTTCTTTGTTCCATATAATTTTCTGTGCTGAGTTTGTTTTGTTTATGAATTGTGTTACCACTTTCTTTGTTGCTATTGTTTTAGTATTTGCTAAATATTTGTGCTGGTCCTCTTTTTCATTTTGATATGAAGGTTTATCATTTTTCTTTGAGGTTACCCTGTAATTTATAGTTTTTTTTTCCAAGTTTGGAACAGTCTATTCTATCTTGTAGTTATCTTGACTTCCCTACCATCTGGAAGTTCTGTAACTACACAAGTTTTTCCCTTTTTTTGGTTTATAGTTGTCCTCATTTCTCATTTAATGTCTCTGGTTCCCTGTTTACAATATTGTAGGCTTATTTACTTTGCATACTTCCATAACTGGTTTAGTTTCTGGGTTATGCCATCATGTGGGTTAACGGTCAGTTGTTGTTTGCTGTTGTTGCTTCTCTGTCCAAAAGACTCCCTTTAGCATCTCTTGTAAGGTTGGTCTGGTTTTAACAAATTTCCTTAATTTCAGTTTATCTAGAAATGTCCTAATTTCACCATCATATTTGAGGGACAGTTTTGCTGGGTATGTAATTCTTGGTTGGAAATTTTTCTCTTTCAGGGTTTTATATATACCATCCCATTGTCTTCTTGCCTGCATGGTTTCTGCCGAGAAATCCAAGCTTAGTCTTATTGGTTGCCCCTTGTGGATAACTTTTTGTTTGTCCCATGCTGCTTTCATGGTTCTTTCTTTGTCTTTGATTTTGATGAGTTTGATGATGATATATCTTGGTGATTTTCTTTCGGGGTCTATCCTGTTTGGGGTTCATTGGACTTCCTAACTGGATATATTCTCATTTTTCATCATACCAGGATAATTCTCTTCCAACAAATCTTTGACAATTTTCTCTGTGGTTTTATTTGTCTCTTCCTGTTCTGAAATTCCAATTATATGTAGGTTATTCCTTTTGATGGTATCCCCCATGAATGTTAGGCTTTCTTCATTTTCTTTGATCTTTATTCTGATTGATCCCTTTCCAAAGAAGTATTGAGGTATTTGCCTTCAGTCTCACTAATTCTGTCTTCCATTGATTCAGTTTACTCCTTTGCCCATTCAATGTCTTATTTATTTCTGAAAATTTAGTGTTTATCTTTTGGATTTCTGTGTGTAGATTTTGTATCATTTCTAATGTTTCATTTATTTTGTCATTTTGTTCTTGTGTTGTCTTTCAAAATTGTTTTAGGGTTTTCTCTTTGTTTTCCTCAATTTTGTCACTGTTTTCCTTGATCTGCTTCTCAAGTCATTGAAGATACCTAAATGTAATTATTTTGAATTCCTTATCAGAGTGTTCTGATGCTGCGTCCTCAGGGATGTGTTTTGGTCTGTATCCTGGTCCCTGTTTTCTCCTGTTTTAT
Source organism: Orycteropus afer afer (assembly GCF_000298275.1). NCBI lineage: Eukaryota > Metazoa > Chordata > Mammalia > Tubulidentata > Orycteropodidae > Orycteropus > Orycteropus afer. The sequence continues at coordinate 13,564,237 of NW_006921632.1, read as the reverse complement.
CTTTTTTATTTGGACTGTGATGCTCTGTTGTCTCTGAGGCATTGTAACATTTTTGTGTTTATATTTAATTGGTGATTGTATGTTGGAGTGACTTGCCCACGATTTTCATTTTGTTTTGTTTGTATGTTATCTGTGTAAGCAAGGTGATGTGGTATGCTCCTCTATTTGCTAGTTGACAGCACTTATACACTCAACATCTGTCTCCTTTCCTGTTGTCAGCCTCTCATATGTCCTTGCTGTCCTTGGCAAACAGAGCATATTCTTAGGTCCCTGGAATCCGAATGAGAATGCTGTCACTTTAATATTCACAATAGTTGCCACTTGTAAACATTCAAAATGTCTGCACCCTTGGTTACTTTAAACATCCAAAATGGCTGCCGCTTGTAAACAATCAAAATGGCTTTGCCTTCTGAACAGCAGAAAGGCCACAGCTCAGGTTGTTTCCCTCCTTGCTGTTTCCCTTCCTAGTCATAGGGTATCAGTGCAGCCGTCCCTGCAGCCCTTGGTGACCAGGGCTGATCTTTAGGTCAGTTGTCAGGTCCCAACACCACTTGGAAATACTCAGGCTGTTGGTCCTGTCAGAGTAGCTGACAGTCTGCAGCTCCGACCGTTTCTATACTCATGTTTTCCTTCAGGTTTTTCCACTAGTTGGTACCTAATCCACTTCTGTATAGTTCCTTTCAAAGCTCAGGGCTCAGGATCATCTTCTGTATCTCTGTCAATTGGTTTCTCTTTTCTTTGTTGAAGAGGGTCTATATCGCTTGTCTGCCTATTCCTCCATCTTAACTGGCTTTTTTTTTTTTTTCCTTTAAGTCTAGTCTGTTGTTGTTGTTATGTGCTGTCAAGTCAGACCTGATTTATAGCGACCCCTCCTTGGGTTTGCGAGACAGTATCACTATGGAAGTAGATCGCCTCATCTTCCTTCCGAGGAGTGGCTGGTGGGTTTGAACCACCAGCCTTCTGATGAGCAGTCAAGTGCAGTCTAGTCTGTTGTTGTTATGTGCCGTCGAGTCGACCCCGACTCATAGCAACCCCTCCTTGGGTTTCCGAGGCAGTATCACTACGGAAGTAGGATTACCCAACCTTCCTTCCGAGGAGTGGCTGGTGGGTTTGAACCACCAGCCGTCTGGTTAGCAGGCAAGTGTCTTAGCCACTATGCTACCAGAGCTCCCAGCAGTCTAGTCTGGTGGATGCTAATTATTTGCCGTACCAAGCTGTACTTAATTTCACCATTATTTCTGTGTTCTATTATTTTTATATTCTTTATTCTGAAAGCATAGTAATTTAGATAAAAATAAAACATTTTTATACTGGAACTGCTATTTTGTAGGTGTAGTAATAGTACATTTAAAGACTAAATAACTGCAAATTCTATAAATGTAATAGTTCAGTGTTTTCGTGCACTCACTAATAGTTTTAAAGTATGAAATACCATATTTTAATGCAGAGTGAGTGCGTTATATGTTTTTTCAAACTGCATATCTCCCCTGTATGTTATTTTCATAAGCATGCCATGCCAGTATTTTTATCTGTTACTCACTTTTTTTTTTTTCTCTTTAGTGGATTTAATGTTACATCTTTTGCTCCCACTTACCTCAAAGTTGCTGGCCTAGGGATTCTGATTCCTCTTCCCTAATTCAGAAATCCACGTTAACACCCCTTGAAATGTAGAATTCCTTGTTTCATTTACCAGAATCTTTGATTTAATCTGAATTTTCATAGTATGGACAGCTTGATTTTGTTCCTTTTGGGAAATCATCCACTTTTTCAAGTTGTCCTCCAGTTCAGGCCATTTTGCTTTGGGCCTACGATGGGCACGTTTTCATGGATTCATTTTCTCCAGCTCTGTTTTCTCCTTTCGCAAATAGACAACCCTCCAGCCTCAAACTTTCCTTTGATGCTGCTCTGTTGCTTGTTTTTTCAGCCTTTGCGATGACTTTCAGTTTGAAGTTGTCAGTGTAGAACTTGCATTTGATTCCTGACAAAATTCTAAAAGGTTCTGAGATTTAGAATTATTAAAAAACATGCATAATATAATTGATAACTGGCTGTTCTAGTACAGAGATTGCAGAATTCAAAAGTGAGATGTACAAGAAGCAAGGGTCATATGCTGGTAAACATATGACCTGGCCAAGGTGACTTATTGGTCAAAGACATAGGTGCTATTAAGACATAATTAGACTGCCAAACAATAGACAAGCCTATAAAGTGAATAGTAACACCTGAGAGGAACATACTCCTCAGTATAATCAGCCGTATGAGACCAAAAGGGCAGCATTTGTCCAAAAACAAAGCTCAGAAGGCTAGAAGGGGCCAGGAAAGAAGAACAAATGGAAAAGGGCACCTTGGGAGGAAGTGGGAAAAGTGCTGTTACACTGAAGGGATTGCAGTCATTGTCATGAAAAAAAAGGTATATAAATTGTTGAGTGGAAAACTCAGTTGCTTTGTAAACTTTCACCCAAACTACAATAAAAATTTCAAAACAAAGGAAAAAGACATAATTGGACTATGAAATAAACAGACCTAATGGTTTCACTTAAGATGGTCTGATAACATTTCCCATTCAGCTGTGGAGCCAGGAGGTGTCAGATACCAGTTTTCCTTTGTTTCCAGGTAAAAGCCAGACTTGGAACACTACTGTGATAATTATGTCAATGCAGATTGAATTGAGATTCAATTTAGATTCAACTATTGATAGCTGCTGTTGTTGTTGTTATTTGCCATCAAGTGGACCAACTCATAGCGACCCCCCTTTGGGTTTCTGAGGTGGTATCACTAGGAAGTAGATTGCCCAACCTTCCTTCCGAGGAGTGGCTGGTGGGTTTGAACCACCAGCCTTCTGGTTAGCGGTCAAATGCCTTAGGCACTACGCCACCAGAGCGCCTACTCAAAAGGAACGGGGATATAATTGTCAAATTAATAGAAACAAAGGAACAGTTCGCTTATTTTCTGATTACTGGACTACTCCCAAGCTCAATCCATGACTTCTTGACAATTGTTTGTACCTTTATTATACAAGTACAATCAAAAGTAACATTTTTAGACTATTGAATGATAGTGAATGAGGCCTATATTTACCTCTGGAAATGTCACATAACATGCATAGAATATGCATGGGCATGCTTTGGTAGACATTTTACATAATCTTGTTACAACTGCAAATTTATATATGTTTATACATTATTTATGTGGGTTTGTTATTTGTAAAAAATAACGGTAATTGATTCCAGGAGATTAGTTGGTAGCCTAACTCCTTATTTAAGATTTAAGCACTATATTTAGAAACTCAAAACAATTTAACTCTTGTGTTTGTAAAGGAACCTAATTTCCTTTTATAAAACAATTGAAAAAGTAAGATCTTTCAAAATTGTCAGCTTTTTAAAGTAAACAAAATCTGTATATTAAACATTTTAATGCATATATAAGAGTAATCCTTCATAGAGGCATCATCATTGGGGTATGAAGTAAAATATTTAAAATTTTATAGGATTAAAGTTAGGAGTTAAAATTGTGGGAGAGTCAGTCTTTACTCTTTAACATGAGTCCAACATCTGGTTGCTTTGTGGATGCTGCTTGTTTCTAGTAGAAATTTAAGTACAGTATACAGATTGATGAGGTTATATGTTTGAGAATTTGATGCTAGAAAAATTTGCTTTTATTTAAGCTTTTTCTGCTTCCATTTGTTTAGGCATTTGGATTTTACCTCTTTGACTTACTTGTTCATATTTAGCTCATACATAATGAATGAATGGTTTCTTGTCTCTTAATGTATGTTCTAGACAGCCTTATTTTGCACTCCTGCAAGTTCATATTTTGATTCTTTTTTGAGCTGTTTTATTTTCAGTTGGTAGGTTTTCATCAAAATGATGTACTTTTATTTTTTTATGACTTTTTTCAGCTTCTATATGTTTTGGATATATTACTTAGGGTATAAATACATGGAGATAATTTCAATAAAATTGTTACTTGTCTTTAAGCCTGCCAGGCAGAAAATGGCAACTAGATCAGGAGTGAAGTATAAGTAGTCTTACTTCCGCAAATTCTTGTGACACTTCATTCAATCTCTATGCAGAATAAGGAGCTCTGGTGGCATAGTGCCTGAGACACTTGACTGGCCCTTCAAACCCACCAGCCACACTCCTTGGAAGGAAGGTTGGGCAATCTACTTCCGTAGTGATGTTGTTGTTGTTGTTGTTTGCCATCGAGTCGCCCCGACTCATAGCGACTCCTCCTTGGGTTTCTGAGGCAGTATCACTACGGAGGTAGGAATGCCCAACCTTCCTTCCGAGGAGTGGCTGGTGGGTTTGAACCGCCAGCCTTCTGGTTAGCAGTCAAGTGCCTTAGCCACTATGCTACCAGAGCTCCTACCGCCTCAGAAACCCAAGGAGGGGTTGCTGTGTGTTGGGTCCAACTCGACAGCACATAACAACAACAACAACAATCTTTTTAATAGAGCCACTCCTCTGTCCCTTGAATTAGATGTAAAAACTCAGAGCTTGTTATTTGATTAGGCTTAGGTTTTTATTTTTTTTTAAGGCATATGGTATATATTTCATAGATTTACACTTTTCATCTCAGTCTTTATTGTTTTTTGTTTATTTTGCCTGAGTTTGCTTGTTGTTGTTGTTATGTGCCGTCTAGTAGACCTGACTCATAGCTACCCCTCCTTGGGTTTCTGAGTCAGTATCACTAGGAAAGTAGATTGCCCAGCCTTCCTTCTGAGGAGTGGCTGGTGGGTTTGAACCGCCAGCCTTCTGGTTAGCAGTCAAGTGCCTTAGGCACTACGCTACCACAGCTCCCTAAGTTTGCTTAGTATTCTTTATATTTTTTGGGGCAAAATCATGAAAAAGTTCTCCATCAAACTTTTTACCTAAGAAAATTGTCATCTTTTGGTGATTTTTGCCTTGGTTTCTCGATTGTGTTGGAACATAGGACCATTTTTTGCCACATGTAAAACTGTAGGGATTTCCAGATTAAGGATGCTAGATTTAAAAAGGGAGCTCTGGTAGCATAGTGCCTAAGGCACTTGACTGCTAACCAGAAGGCTGGTGGTTCAAACCCACCAGCCACTCCTCGGAAGGAAGGTTGGGCATTCCTGCTTCCGTATTGATACTGCCTCGGAAACCCAAGGAGGGGTCGCTATGAGTCGGAGCTGACTCGATGGCACATAACAACAACAACAACAGATTTGAAAAAAAAAAGGGGGGGGAGATATTTTAAAGCTAGTGTTCGTAATACTGAAGGTAAAAGTGACTTTAAACACCTAGTGTGATCATTTTTGAGATGAGAGAGTTGCCCTGCCAGCTTTCAACTAGCAAAATTTAAGACTTTTTTTTTTTTTTTTCTTTTTTCTTAGTGTAGTTTTGTTTTTCTTACGAAATTGAGTGGTTCTGGTGGTCAAAATAGTATCTTCTATTTTCAAAGCTGTCTTTGGGGGAGTGTGGCTTATTAATGCCTATAACTTTTTGAGAGTTTTACTGAGTATTTTTGATAATGAAAAAAACCTTTTTTTTTCTGATTTTAGAAATAATATATGTTCATCATACAAATAGTGAATTATTCCTCTCTGTTGATTGATTTGTACAAACACAAATCCTTTTGTCTGTATCCTCCCCCTTCCCACTAGAGTTTGTTGAAAACTTTAAATTTGATTCCTGAAACGACTAATGTAAGTAGTATAGTAGTTATTTTTTGTGGTTTTTTTTTAAAGAGAAATCAGTAAATCTCAATATATTACTATTATATCTAGTTAGAAAACTATGTAGTATTATTTTAGAATCCTTGTAATTTATTTTTCCTTTTTCTCATTAAATTATAAAAATCTTATTTTTATTTGTGTTCTCCTTTAGGTTCACATTGTTACAATAGTGTTACATCGTTTGGTAGTGGTTTGCATAATATTTACATGAATGTACAACAGTTTATTTAACTAGTATCTTCTTGATGGACATTTTGGGTTGTTTTCAGTCGTTACGATTCACATGTTCAAGTACACTTTCAGGTAGAACTGCATTTAAATAAAAATGCACCTTATGCATGTAAAGTTTTAATAGATTTTGTGAAATTGTTCCCACTGAGTTTATACCAATATATACTTTTTTCATTAATATATGACAGTGTTGCTTTCCCTACTCTCAGCAAAGTGATTTGATTTTTGCAGAGCTTTTGGAAGAAAAATGGTACCTCAATATAGTTAAAGATTTTATTTTCTTTATTTTAAAGGAGCTTGAGCATCTTTCAGTTGATTAAGAGCCATTTTCATTTTCTTTTTTGTGAATTGACTTCATCACTATTTGTCTTTCAGATTATTGTTGATCTTTTCTTTACTTTTTCTCTATACCGTATCTTCTTGTTATGTGCCATCAAGTCGGACACGACTCATAGTGACTCCTCCTTGGGTTTCCGAGGCAGTATCGCTACGGAAGTAGATTGCCCAACCTTCCTTCCAAGGAGTGGCTGGTGGGTTTGAACCGCCAGCCTTCTGGTTAGCAGTCAAGTGCCTTAGGCACTACGCTACCAGAGCTCCCATACTGTATCTTAAGTAGGATGAAGTCTAATACAGCCTTTAGGCAGAAATGTTTTAATGGGGTTCAGTAAAAGTAGAAGAGGAAGAATAGCATCCACAACTCCTTTTCCTTCATGCTTCCTTTGTTTCTTGTACCCAGATGTCTAGTTGCTTTGAAATACACATTGTTAATGGTGTCTGATTGTAGACTTAGAATTGAGGTTGATTTATGCTGAATGTAAAAAACTAATTCATAACTCTTAAGATTCCCCTAAGCATCATTGTTTAGCTACTTAAGTCTTTTTTATTCATTTATATGTATTAGAGGATATTATAGGTATGCTTTCAAAGAGACAGTTAAGACTGTACTGCGATTGTGTCAAAATGTGTTGCTCTCATCTTCCAGCCCCCTTTCCCCTTAATCTAACCTGAACTATTAGAATCTTATAACTCTTCTGCCCTTCTGAAATGGGATATCTTTTTTTTCTCCCCTTTAGTTTTTCATCTTAAAGTGGCACCAGAAACTTTTTAAGTTTTCTCAAATATTTTCCTTCTTCACTGATTTGTATAGTGTATATCTGGATTTGTTACCTCATTTTCTAAGTACTAAAATTTCCTTAGTACCTGGTTCATTTTCACTTCTCTCCCATGATCATTTAACCCACTTACCAGAATGATTCACAATTTTTGGTCCAGAACCTGCTCCATTATTACTTCATTGTCTGTTGTTTGGGAGCTCTGGTGACATAGTGCCTAAGGCATTTGACTGCTAACCAGAAGGCTTGTGGTTCAAACCCACCAGCCACTCCTTGGAAGGAAGGTTGGGCAATTTACTTCCATAGTGATACCACCTCAGAAACCCAAGGAGAGGGGGTCCCTATGAGTCGGATCCTACTCAACGGCAATGGTTTTTTTTTTAAATTTTTTTATCTGTTGTTCTGTTCCTTAACAATTTGTTATGTACTCCAGGGATTGATAAGTGACTACCCATGAGTGGGTTGCCTGTTTTTGTAAGTAGTTTTTTTTAGCACAGTCACACCAATACATTTATGTATTATCTATGGCATCTGTGAGTAGTGCAAGCAGTTTTATGATTGGCACTCACCAAAAGATTGGCAGTTTGAGTCCACCAAGAGGCACCTCAGAAGAAAGGTGTGGTGTTCTACTTTGGAAAGGTCACAGTCTTGAAAACTCTGTGGAGCACAGTTCTACTCTGACACATGTGGGGTTGCCATAAATTGGGATCAACTTGCTAGTAAGTGGTTTGAAAGGTTGGCAGTTTGAATCTACCTGGAAGTGCTTTAGAAGAAAGGTCACCCATAGGCATCTTGAAAGAAAGGCCTGGTGATATTCTTCCAAAAGATCACAACCATTCAAAACACTTTATGGGGCACAGTTCTACTCTGATACACATGGGATCACCATGAGTCAGAATTGACAGGAAGCCAACTGTTTTTTTTGGCTGCTTTTATACTACAGTGATAGAATTGAGTAGTTGTGAGCATGTAGCCGTCAAAGTGGCAAATATTTATTGTCTGGTCCTTTACAGAAAAACTGTGCCAACCCAGTAAAAATGACCTTAGGACTGTTTTTGTGTTCTATTATTTTTATCTTCTCTCTTGTTTACCTAACTTGCTGCCTGTTCATAGATCTGTTTCAAAAGCTTCTGTATACTCGGTTTTGTTAACGGTCTTGCAGCTATGTATCCCTTGGCCTTTGTAATTCACTGTATTAGCCCTTTACCTGGAAGCGTCAGCTCTCAGTCAAAGTAGGAACTATTCCTGACTTTTATGAATAGAATATACTTCCTTCTCACTGCATCCCAAACATGAAAAATTCTAACACAACTTTTTTAATTTCTAGTTTTATAAGGATGTCTTTGCATTCAAATATATTTATAACATTAAAAATAAAATCATAAGTGGTTTGAGCTTAAGGATCAAGAATATTGAGTGTATGTTTTTATAGGATTGTTCATTTAACACCTTTTTTTTTTGGGCAGTTATCACTTGGGTGGACATATATAGAGAAATTATGAATTCAAACATAGAAAAGAAAAAAAACAAAAACCCATAAAAACAAAAAAACTAATGTTACACAAACCATCCACACAGGAAATAGGAGTAGGTTTGCCTTTTAAATGACTTGTTAAAATAGATCTTTTCTATTCTTGATGAGAGTAAAGTAATGTGTGTGGTCTTATTACTCTTCCTCCTACTATTGGTAGTAACAAGCTCCTTGAAGCTTTAAATAGCCTTAAAAATAAAGGAAAGTGGAGGTTTCTTTACATTTTTAAAAGGAAAATATCAAACTTACTTAGAACAGGAGTTGCTTTAGTTGCTTTTTTTTTTTCCTTTTGATCACTTAGGATTTTTCCTTAGAATCTCTGAAAATATTTATAGTTGGAAAGTAATCATTAACTTTTTTATTACTTGCTAATAACATAAAAACTGTAATACTTTGGTTTTTTGTTTATTCTTTAGTGACTTACAGAAGAGATGAAATGTGGTCTGAGGGGCGATATGACTATGAAAGGCTTCCAAGAGAACGAGTACCTCCTCGAAATCACCCTAGCGTAAGTTGTTCCTACCTACAGAATGACTCAAAACCTACTGTCTCAGTTAATTTGTCTTCAGATGCCAATCTGTGCTGAAAAATAGATCAAGTTTATCTTTTAAAAGTTAAAAGACTGAAAATAAAAGACAATAAAGTAGGAAAATCTGTATTTTATATTTTGTGTTTAAATTTTTTAAATAAAGCAATTATATTGAATTTAATTTGTGGAAGAAAGTTTAGGTTTGACAAAGGCAGACAATCAGTTAACAAAGAAGTGTTTGAGCACTTGTTCCTACTAGAGGCTGTCCCCTGTTTTTATATATTCCTGAAAGTGTTGGCACATTGGACACATGAAAGATAAATGTCAGCTTTCATTTTAGAAGAGGATTACACTTCTTTGAGAGCTAAAACATATTAAAATATCCCTAGTTAGAATTCCCACAAGCATGCTTCCCTATAAGCAGACAGCTGGGCCAGTGAGTAAGGGTGCCTATGGGCTGAGGGCCAGGGAGGCAACTTCTTCTGTGTTGTCCTACAACTTGGCTCTTTGTTGCTCTTGGTATTGGGAATTTTGGGCCACTCCTTTTCTCTTCCTAAGGAGCTTGCTCTTTTGTTTAATATGATACTCATAATACTATGTACATATCAAGTACTTGGCTCATAGTAGGAGGTCAGTATTTATTGAAAGAATATATACATTCTCTCACCAGAAATCCTCACAGAGGTGTAAAGTAAGCCATCAACCTTAAACTTCTGCACAGGCCCTTCTAATCACCAGGAGTTTGAGGTTGTGGTGATGAATGGTATATTGGTATACTATGGATTCTTTAGAGACCATCAGAGCTAAAAATTTGTGTTTATGTTAGTTATTTTTTACTCACAGGTTATTTGATCCTTACAACCTACTTAAATGCGTCATGTCATCTTCAGGGGGTTTTCATTTGGCCTGAGTTACAGCTTAGGTTAGGGTTGATCCAAAAAATGATTTAAGATGGAAAAAACAAGAGAAGAGACCCACCATGTTTCAAGATGGGGCTAATTATTAACTATGTGTCATTTCCAGGTTAATTTGTAGACTTACATGTTTCTAATAAAAATTCCAGTTGTTTTTCAACTTGATAGAATTGTTGTACAGTTTAACTAGAAGAATAAGCAGGTGATGTAGGTAAACATGAAATGGGATAATGCAGAGATAGGAAAAAAGATAACTTTAAAAAAAAATTATTTTTTTAAGACTTCCCCATCCTTAAGGATACATCCCATTAGGGATTTTAAACATGTTTTAAAGAATTTTCTGTGGGGGCTGGTGGTGGGGACGGAGGGTGTAGGGGAGAAGTACCCTGGTTTCTACCTTTCTTCTATTCCCTAGTCACCTGCTTGTGCCTCCCATTCTCCAAAGCCAGCTAACATGGGGGTTAGCAGAGATACCAATAGGAGAATAGGCAAAGAACATGAACAAGAAAAGCATAGAAAAAAACATTATGGTATATTACCTTCCATATACAGCCAGATACTAAGAGTGGTTATGCATGTATTTTCTAATTTTCCCCCCAAACTTTTTAATGCTCAGCAAGTGAAGAAAATAAAATAAAAGTGATTTATTTTTTCCTATCACATGAACACAGTCCCCCCCCCCCCCAACGTATTTTGTATCTTTAAGGATATTAAACAGACCATTTCAGAGTTATGGTAAGGATTTGAATGGTACAACATTATAGAACCAAGTTGATATTTTTATAAGCCATAAAATGTTAATTTAGATACAGAAATATTTTAGACAACAATAGGAAATGATTATGATGAAATCAAGGAAAAATAGGATAAACCTTTATTACACCATTTTCCATTATGTATGTGTACAGTGTTACCCCACAGAACATACTGCACTGGAAGTTGGCTTATAGGTGTTGCCAGTAGGAGCAAGGTGACCTGTCAGGTGGCTATTGGAGTAATCCAGGCAAGGAAGCTAGTTCAGACAATCTGTGGAGGAGCATCTTTTAAGATGGGAATAATCAGTTATGTTGGTGTTATAAAGATGAGTAAGCAGAGTCTTCCAGAAGTCTGATTAGGTTGGTGTGGGTCTTTACCCACTCATGAGGTCTTTGTCTTATTGCTGTGAGTTAGAGAATGCTTAGGCAAGTGAGAAGAGCATATGACTTTTCTTTGAGGCCTGTTTGTGATGGGGAAGCAGTTAGGCAGTATTGAGGAGGTCTGGTGGCATAGTGCCTAAGGCATTTGACTGCTAATCAGAAGGTTGGTGGTTCAAACCCATCACCCACTCCATGGAAGAAAGATTGGGCAATCTACTTCTGTAAAGATTTACTGCCTTGGAAACCCAAAGGGGATTGCTGTGAGTCGGAATTGACTTGATGGCACTGAGTTCGGTTTTTTTGGTTTGAGTATGTGCCACATAGGGTTAGGTTTTTTTTTTTTTTAAATGTGTTTTATGTATTTTTGGCATGGAACCTGTACCTGAGGAGGAGTTGAATATGACAGAGAAGAAATAACTGATGAAACAGGGGCCTGAATATCAAGAGTGCTTGTGGAACGATCAATTTTAAAAGGAGAAATTTTCTTTAAAATTGAAGGACAAGGGATAGAATGGGTATGCAAAATTTGGAATCGACTTGACGGCAGTTGGTGATGATACTGTGATATAAAATGTGTATTCATTGGGTTATTTAAAAAAGTTTCAATTTCAGAATTTTTATAAGTTGCAAAGTTGGACACTAGTAGCTCATATTCTGGATATTGTAATAAAACTGGGACTGAAGTAGTCTGCTGTTTTCTTCCCTGTTCTGTTAACAGATACATCTTTAGCATTAGAATATTGTATTATGTTCCTAGGGCTGCTGTAGCAAATTATCACAAACTGGGTGGTTTAGAACAATAGAAATTTATTATCTCACACTTCTGGAGGCTAGAAGACTGAAACCAAGGACTTACTAGGGCTGTACTCTTTCTGAAGGTTCTAGAGCAGGATCCTTCCTTGCCTCTTTCTAGCTTTTGTTGGTTCACAGTAATAATCCTTGGTGTTCCTTGGCTTTTATAGATGCATCACTCATTTTCTGACTTTGGCATCACTTGGCACTCTTAGTGCATGTCTGTCCAAATTACCTGCTTAAATGGCTTAGGGCCAACCCTACTCCAATATGACCTTATGTTGGCTTCATCTGCAAAGACCATATTTCCAAGTAAGGTCACATGCATAGCTTCTGGGTGGACATGAATTTTTGAGGTACACTATTCAACCCAGTACAAATACTATGTAAAAGATTTTTTTCTGAATTTTGGCAGCATCGGTGAGGATAGTAAAGATTGATGGGTGATTATATCCAAAGCAGCAATACTTTTGATTTTCTATTGCATTATTAATTTTGAGTTACATAGTTAAATTTTATAAGTAAGTAGTCGTACAGTAATATTTAAGGTGCCCTGTTGGCACAGTGGTTCAGTGCTTGGCTGTTAATGAAAGCAGCCACTTGTAACTGCTCTGCTGGTGGAGAAAGATGTGGCAATCTGCTTCTATAAAGACTTACGGCCTTGGAAACGCTATGGGGTGGTTTTACTCTGCCCAATAGGGTTGCTATGAGTCAGAACTGACTAAACAGCAATGGACATAGTATGGATATAGTAATATTTATTTCCTTGAGTTGGTTGAATGTTTCTACAATTCTTGTCATTTAGCCAATCAAAAATAATGTCTCTTTCCTTTAGCCAATCAAAAATAATGTCTGTCAGAACATGATTTTATTAATTTTAATGATATTGTAGAGAAGGTATGGAACTATATATTTCCAAGTGTAGATATACTCAGATATAATCCAGAATTCTTTCTTTTGCCAACTTGAATGTCACGTCTACTTAATTTGGCAATTCAATCACATACATATTCCATATGATGTTGTTTAAAATATATTAATGTGGAAATATTTTTTTCCTACTCTTATTTCTTGAAATACTATTATTCAGAATCGTCACATACCTCTTTTAGTTCTCTACTATTTTATGTCCTATACTCCACCCCCCCCAAAAAAAAAAAAAAAAAACTCACTGCCGTGGAGTTGGATCTGACTTATAGCGAACCCTCCTTGGGTTTCCAAGGTGGTATCTCTATGGAAGTAGATTGCCCAACCTTCCTTCCAAGGAGTTACTGGTGGACTCCTTTATGTCCTATACTTTTTACTACTTTGTATAGTCAGTATTCATTAAATTTAGCCATGTAAGTACAGCTTTCCCCAATATTTTATTATGAAGACTTTCAATCATACAGCAAAGTTGGGTTTTACAGTGAACATGCATATACTCATCACTTAGATTTAACTATTAGCTATTTATTAAATTTACTTTATCATGTATCTATCCATCCAACTAAAACCAAAACCAAACTCACTGCCGTGGAGTTGAATCTGACTCAAACCTTGGGTTTCCGAGACAGTATCACTGCAGAAGTAGATTGCCCAACTTTCCTTCCGAGGAGTGGCTGGTGGGTTTGGCCTGCCAGCCTTCTGATTAGCAGTCAGATGCCTTAGGTACTACGCCACCAGAGCTCCCATCCATCCAACTAATCCATCTAAATGTTTTGATGCATTTCAAAATAGTGGACAGCAGTATACTTTCCACTAAATACATAAACAAGCATATCATTAGCTGGAGGTTTTATTTTGTACAGTTTTAAATATTACACACATTGATATTAAATTACATACAAAGAAATGCACAATATTCAGTGGACATTTGCTGACTTTTTAATTTAGTGATGTTCCTTTCTTTGGAGGTACCCTAAGAGCTGACATCATTGCCAGAACTTAACGTTTTTGTTGTCACAACTTCTAAAAGAGAATATTCTTGGTTACAGTCTGTAATAGGATGTCCTTGTTTTCTGGGACAGTTCCAAGTTCAAATATTCTGACCTGTTGTCTCTAAATGCCGTTAGAATAACCCAGAAATACCAATGTTTCATTGAAGAACCTGTGAATGAATTAAGCTAATAGTGCTAAAATAAAAATGCATGCCATAAAGTATGAGGGATCAGGATTTATGAAAACAAAAGTCTATCATCCTGTACAGTAGAATTTTTTATTAGATGTGGTTTATGTGATACTTTTTCAGTAAAAAGCATGTAATGCCAAAAATAATATAAAATGGAGCAAGGTAGAATATCTATTATGTATGGTTCTTTCTGTGTGCCAACTGCCATTCCAGAGCGTAGTAGACCAGTGAATAAGACTGTCAAGGTGTCTGTCTCTGTAAGGAAGCTTGCATTCCTGCTGCAAGATGACTGACTGTAATGGGTAGTGATGGCATTGATTATTTACATGTAGCATTGTAATTAGTTACTTTGCTAGTAGGATTTAGTTGTTTTTGACTTTAATAGTGGAAAAATTTTAAATATATATTTAAAAGTAGACAAACTAACATCATGAATTTCCTATGGACAAATCATTTAGCAGCAATTATCAACTCAGGGCCAATCTTATTTGTCTAGACCTCCATCACTTACTTAAATATGCATCTCTAGAAATTAAAGCTGCTTAAAACAGGAGAGGCTTTTGGATTCAAATTTTGATTTTGAATACTATTTTAATATATTCAAAATTTTAGTGTTAAAAGAGGTGTAAAGTATGTTTTAATGAGATGCTGGAAAATAAATGTGTTTTAAAGAAACATGGTAATCCAAGGGACAAGGTTGTCATCACTTCTTGGTTACAGCTAGCTACCCAGAGGGAGTGAATAGTTGAACCTGTGGGCTTAGGACCATAGTTTCAGGGGACATCAAGCTCAGTTGGCATAACGTACTACACAAAACATTGTTCCACCTCCTACTTTGGCGAGTAGCATCTTAAAAGCTAGCAAGCTGCCATCTAGATGCAATGATGGGTCTCTCTTTGTCCAGAACAACGAAGAATGAAGAAATCCAAAGATTCATGGAAACAATTAGTCCTCGCAACTAGTACACCATGCGATCCTCAGCCTATACAACTAGGAGACTGGAAGAGCTAGATGTTGCCTGGCTACCACTCGGAGGGAGATCTATGTAGGAGATCCTGGATAGAGAGGGACAATAATGTGGAACAAAACTCAAAATCATATTTGGGAAAAAAAAAAGGGGGGGGGGGACCAGGTTTACTGGTCTGATAGAGCCTGGTGGAACCACTGAGGCTATGGTCTCTAGCTGCCCTTCAGGTCTGGAATTGAACCCACACCTGTGGCTTCCAGCCTAGCAAAAGACAGGCATAGGAGTTGAACATTTCCCTGAGGTAGACACACTCCTTGGAGAGAACAATCATGGGAGAAAGAAGGGCAGTTTTTGCACAGGGAGACAGTTCAGGAGGCAGGAGTACATGGAGGCAACGTGTGTGAACTGCTGTATGGAAAGTAAATTTACTCTGTAAACTTTCACCCAAATCACACACACAAGAAGAAAGAAAGAGAGAAAGAAAGAAACATGGTAAACCCCAAGATTTGTAGCTAGTTGGTAGTGAAATTAAACATTTGTGGTGGAAAAATTGGCAAAGATTTCTGTATTGAGTCAAACATAAACCAAGAAGGTTGGTGCTTTTACTTACTGAAATGAAATCATTTCTCATAAAAGGTAGTTAAATAAATTGGAGCTAAATAATAAATAGCTCTCTAATAAATTAGAGCTAATTAAGTAATAATTGCATATTAATCCCCCTTTCAGATCTCAATTATAATATTAATTTGATATATACCTTACTCTGACCAGGTTTTTTACTACAACAAGCAAACTATGAAAAATCCTTGTTTCAGAAATTCAAAGGGCCTTGTGGTAAGATAATGACAAATAAGAGTATGTAAGTTTCATAGAATTGTAGCCTTTTGTGAAAGTATTTACATTTATCTGCAAGATTTATTTTCTACATCCTGCCATAGTAGATAAATGCCCAAGTAAAATAGTCTTATAAAAAAATTGATCACATAGACTTTATTTTTTCCTGAATGATCATATCATTCATACTGCTTTAGAGGAGCATATCCAATAGGTTCTATACATATATGTTTTTGGAAATTCTAATAACATCTGCATGAAATTGGTACATGGCATACGTATAGAGACATTGTATTTGGTCAATTTATTCCTTCTTTCTAACTGATAGGGAAATTGTAGATTTTTAAAATATAAGATATTTTTTATAAGTCATAACTTTTATTTCTTGTTTATTTCTGGAAATAATGGTGCCATTATTTCCTAAGATACTTCTAGAATGGAAGTTCCAAACATATTAATAATATCTGAAGCCATATGTAGTTAATGTTAGCATTTAGATAGGAAAATTATGTGGTGGTAGTTTAATGTAAGAGCTGTACAAGAATTTCAAACAGTGGTGGTATGTCCATTTAGATCTGACAGTGCAATGTAATATACTGTTTGAATTTTCTTAAGCTTTTGAAGGGAAATTCTGAAATATTTGCTAATCATCATGGATTTTATTGTTTGAAAGAAAAAAATTCTTGAGGTATATCTGGATAAAACATGAGTTCTTTCTGAAAATAGAACTCCTGCTTTGTCACAGTTTCCTGCAATTATCTTTATTTTCTTAAACCTTTTCATGTAACAAGGGAGTTTTGTTTAAGGTTAGATGTTTATGGAGCAGGAAAAAAAAATACAACTCACTGCTGTTGACTTGATTCTGACTTAAGCGACCCCTCCTTGGGTTTCTGAGGTGGCATTCTTTACAGAAGTAGATTGCCGAATCTTCCTTCCGAGGAGTGGTTGGTGGGTTTGAACCATTAACCTTCTGGTTAGCAGTCAAATGCCTTAGGCATTATGCCACCCAAGCTCCCTTATGGAGCAGAGATGGCATAATTTACTTACATTTTAACACTTTTCTCAAAATGTAAATAAAGGAAATGCCAACTTAATCTTCATTGCCAGATGCAAGTCCTGCTATTAGGAGGTTTTTATTTTGTTTTGTTTTGTTTTGCTGATTAGAAACTTTTGGAATGACTACTTTCATGTATATAGGCAGTCCCTGGGTTACAAATGTCTGACTATGGGTAACTTCTACTTGCCCTTGAATGCAGGGCTTCACACTGGTTCTCTCATGACCAACAAAGCAAAATAGGAGCAGACTGGAATTTTTACAATTTGAGTGATTTGTTATGGTAACTGGAAAGGGAAAAATTTGTGGGTCAAAATGCTGGAATTGGAGACTCAGAAGGGGCATAGTGAGCCTTTTCGGGGGCCTGATGCATACGATTAGATTATTGGCAGAGTCCAGGGTTACATACGTTGAAAGTGGTATGGTTGGCCACCATCTTTGAAGCACTGCTTTAATGGTATATAAATTTGCCCTAACTTTGAAACAATTGGAACATCCCTTATTGGCTACAGATTCTTTATCATGATCACCTTCACTTGCGGTATGTGCAGCTTTTATTTGAAAACGCTTTGAGCCTGTTTTTGCACTAACCAAAAACCAAACCAAACCACTGCTGTTGAGTTGATTCTGACTCACAGTGACCCCATAGGAGAGAGTAGAACTGCCCCATAGGGTTTCCAAGGCTGTAAATCTTTCCAGAAATAGATTGCCTCATCTTCTTCCTGCAGAGCAGCTGGTGGATTTGAACCGCTGACCTTCCAGTTAGCATTCAGGTGCTTTATTTACTTACTACACCACCAGAGCTCATTATTCTTGCACTGAAGTAATTTATAACTGTATGCATCCATTCCTACAGACCTACAGATTCTTAAAGATACATTTAGGAATGGATCCCATTCGTAATCCAGAAACTCCTTGTAATGTTATTCAGTAAACGTATTTGTTAAATATATAATTAAATGTGACAAGTTTTACTTCTTTGGAAGTTTTGCTGTATACATTTCACAATCCTGACATAACTTTCTAATAAGTAGGGCAGTTGAACAACAGAATGGGCTGCTTTGTAAAGTATTTGTAGAAGTGTTTAGGCACCCCTCCAAATAAGAACGTATAAAGCAAACAAATAAGGATAATGTGGAATGGGGTCTTTATGGTTTTTTGGAATTGGAGAAAGTCATTCTCAGCTTATGAATAGCAAAGAAATTTTTAATTAAAAAATGCTATAAATTATAAGGGGAGCTCTGGCAGCATAGTGCCTAAGGCACTTGACTGCTAACCAGAAGGCTGGCGGTTCAAACCCACCAGCCACTCCTCGGAAGGAAGGTTGGGCAATCCTACTTCCGTAGTGATACTGCCTCGGAAACCCAAGGAGGGGTCGCTATGAGCCGGGGCCGACTCGACGGCACATAACAACAACAACAACAGTGATACCACCTAACAACAACAACATAAATTATAATATTTGTTATTTTGGCTAAATGCAAAATTTTTTATTTGATGAGATTTAATTGAAATCGCACAAAAATAGTTTCTAAAGAATTGGTAAATTCATTTGTGTACTATAGTAAACTTAGAAAATATAGTTTACAATTTGCTATCTGACATAGTAAAGAAGGAAGTCACCTTAGTTAGTTAGGTCTTTTTAAGTCTGTAATAGATAAGAGCTAGTATTTTTTTTTTTCCAGTGTGTTGTCAGATTTCCCCCTCCCCACTGAGAAATTTGAATAGTACATAATAATTGGATGATAATTGAATAGTTGTATTTATTAATACTAAGAAGTAATTTAAGGAACTAGATGGTTTGAGGTAGATTGCAAAGGTAATAAAATGTTGTTGTTATTGTTATTTGCTGTAGAGTCAGACCCAACTCATAGCGACCCTTCCTTGGGTTTCCGAGGCAGTATCACTACGGAAGTAGATTGCCCAACCAATAATCAAAATAGCAAATGTTTTTTTGAGCACTTGTTCTAGGCTCTGTGCTAAGTGTTTTACATGTCATTTCTCATTTAGTCCTCTAACAACTCCCAAACCCACTGTGTAGGGACTTGCTGGAATTTTCCCCTTTGTCTCAGAAAGCAGCAAGGGGAAGCACCCATTTGAAAGCACTGGGTGCATTAAAGGATCTTGAACTCAGATTGAACTCTTGAAATCCTGGACTCGCAGACGAGACAGGAAACCGGATCTGCAAACAGAAGGGCTGATAAAGAGAAACATGTGCATGCACTGTTCTCACAAGAGAACAATCTGATGAAGTAAAAACACAGATCCTTGTTATTTCTGGTGTGGGAAAAAGACAGATCAAAGAGAACGATTTAGACTAGAACTCAAAGAATTGGCTTTCATCCCTTTTGAGAAGTGTATAAAAATAAAGTTGCAGCTCACATCGGGGCTGCAGTCTTGTATCGTCTCTGTGTGTTTGTCTCTTTGTTTCATTTCACTTACCCGGTCTGCAACATTTGGCGCCCAACGTGGGGCACGAAGCGAGCTAAGTGAAACCGGAGAGGGATCGACTTCGGGTAAGCAGAATACTGCGATTGTTGAATCTCTGGCAATATGAGGAATAATACCTCAATAGTTACTGAAGTATATTTGCAGTTATTGAAAGGGTTGTTACATTCTGTAGGGTTTTCTGTAAAAGACAAAACTCTACATGAATTATTTGAACTTATTCAGAATCATTGTTATTGGTTTCATTTTCAGCCTCAGGTACAAATGAATAGAAAAATTTGGCAACAAGTAATAAAGGATTTACGTTTAACTCATCAAAGAGGCGGTTATACCTCTAAGACTATGGTCTGTATGTAGTGCAGTTACCCAAGCATTAGAATTGCTTGAAACAGATTCTGAAAAAGGTGATGGACCATTAACTAATAAAGTGGATTGTGCCACTTCATTACCAGACTTTTCTGAACATATATATGATGAAGTTGGAAATAGCCCCGATTTTCCTCCTCCTCCTGGTGATGTGCTTACGGACTTTTTTTCCTCAGAAATCTGATAATGTTACAAGGAAACTCTTCTAATGAAGATACGAAAATGAAACAGTTTCTCTAATGAAGCAGTTTTTATCTAAAACAAATGAAAAAGAGGTTAAACCCTCCACTCCTCCTTTACGAATATTTAATTATCCTACATTTGTTCCGCCTCCTCCTCCATTTACAGCGGCAGGAAAAAATTTTATTTTCCCTGAGTCTCAGATTGATGAAAAAAAGACCTCCTTCCGCTGACAAAGATCCCCTTGAATTTTATTTCCCGTGACTCGACAGCATTTCTCCCCTAATGCTCAATATCCTCAGGGGGGATGGAATGTCAATTATCAACCTTTGACTTTCAAGGTGTTGAAAGATATAAAATACGCAGTTCAAAGTTATGGTCCGCAGTCTCCATTTGTCCTAGGATTCTTGCAATCTTTAGGTAGTGAGCAGTTGTTACTGCCTGTTGATTGGGAGACAATTTGTAAAACAGTACTAGAGGGACCACAGTGGTTACAATTGAAGAGTTGGTGATATGAAGAAGCCACCGTCCAAGCTAGGAGGAAATGCCGCACAAAACCCTCCTGGGGCTAACGAGGAAGAATTAACCGGCACCGGAGCTTTTGCTTCTTTGCAAGCTCAAGCAGCCTCTGATGAATTGACACTTACCCAAGTGAAAATGATAGTTTTGAAATCATAGATGAAAATAGATATATCAGGTAAAGTTGCTCCTTCATTTACTGAGACATTCCAAAGTGCTACTGAACCGAACCCAGATTTTTTGTCAAGACTCAAGGATGCGGTATTTAGAAGTTGAGGGGATGATCAGGCTGCTTTTACGCTATTAAGGGTATTAGCTTTTGAAAATGCCAACCCAGACTGTCAGGAAGTACTATGACCCCTAAAAGCTAGTGGAGCTTCTCTAGATGAATGTATCCGAGCCTGTGTGGGAATAGCTACATATCATGCTGAATTGTTAGCTGGAACAATTCAGAAAGGGTTACAAAGACCAATTTGTTACAATTGTGGTAAACCTTGGCATATAAAAAGGGAGTGTAAGAGAGCCAAACTTAAGCCAGAAGGATTTAAAAAGGAACCCCCAAGTCTTTGTAGACGATGTGGCTTGGGTAAACATTGGACCAACGAATGTCGATGTCAACGAGACAAACACGGCAACCCTCTCCCCTTTAATAAGTCGGGAAACGGGTCTCGGGGGCCACAGTCCTGGGCCCCGGCCAACAAAACAACAGGACTTCAGTTTCCCGTGAGCAATGGAGTAGCTCACCAGATGAGCAACGATATTTAACATTATCTGACTTGAGAGCCGCCAATAGAGGGGAGTGCTGCGGATGATTTGAGTGTCTCCCGTAATTACACATTATTTCCTATGGGAGGAGTTTATAAATTATCCACTGGAATATATGGGCCAATACCCGAAAACACTGTAGGGCTAATAGTTGGAAGAAGTAGTTCTACTTTAAGAGGTTTAATTATTCACGTTGAAATTATTGATTCCGATTTTACAGAAGAAATTAAGATTATGGCTTCTGTTCTTCAAACCATGAACATTTCAGAAAATGAGCATATCGCTCAAATATTGCTTTTACCTTACATAGCTTTCCCTACGGTATCTCAGAAAAGAAGGGAGTTTTGGCAGTACAGGAAAGAAAACTTTTTGGGAAACTTTGATCAATGATACCCGACCTGTTTTAACACTGATGATACAGGACACCTCCTTTACAGGATTGGTAGATACTGGGGCCGATGTTTCCATTATAGGAATGCCACATTGGCCACCTCACTGGAAGAAAAAGGAGGTACAGGTAGATCTTTCCGGTTTAGGAAAAGTACATCAGGTGTTTCAAAGTGAAATCCCCTTAAGCTGTATCGGGCCTGAAGGACAAAATGCTCTTGTTCCTTTTTATAATGTGGACATTCCGGTGAATTTGTGGGGGAGAGACTTATTACAACAATTTGGAGCATATCTAACTATATCCCATTTGTCTCCTCAGGCTAAAAACATTGTGTCTAACATGGGCTATAACCCTTTCTCTACTGTTGGAAAAAAATTTAAATGCACAGCCACTGTTCAGGTAAGGCCTCAGGCGCTTGCCTTAGAGTGGTTACAGGAAAAGCCATGGACTGAACAGTGACCGTTAGGAAAGGAAAAGCTTGAGGCATTAAAAACTGTAGTTTCTGAGCAATTACAAACCGAGCATATTGACCCTTCTGTTTCTCCATGGCATTCTCCTGTTTGTTTTTAAGAAAAAGTGGAAAATGGCATTTTTTAATAGATTTGCGAGAGGTTACTCTATTAAGCCAATGGGACCCTTACAGCCAGGAATTCCTAATCCTGCTCTAATTCCTGCTACATGGCCTTTAATGGTATTGGATTTAAAAGATTGTTTTTTCACTATTCCTCTACAAGATAAAGATAAAGAAAAATTTGCTTTTACCATTCCTGAATATAATAACGGGCGGCCTACTCAACGTTATCAGTGGAGAGTTCTACCCCAAGGAATGTTAAATAGCCCTACTCTATGCCAAGAATTCATTGATAGAGCTTTACAGCCTGTCAGAGAAAAATTTCCTTCCATTCATTTATATCATTATATGGATGATATATTACTAGCAGCTGAAACAGCCGAACTACTTCAGTTGTCCTATCAGTTCTTGATGACTCAGTTGGCTTTATATAAATTAATTATTGCACCTGAAAAGATACAAAATAAAATACCTATAAATTATCTAGGATATCAATTATCTGAAACAAAAATAAAACCTCAAAAATTGGCTATTCGAACTGATTCTTTGCATACATTAATGACTTTCAGAAGCTTTTAGGAGACATTAATTGGCTCAGACCTTCTTTGGGAATTCCTACTTACTCACTTATTCATTTGTTTAAAATTCGGGAGGGAGATTCTGATTTGAATAGTCCTAGACATCTAACTCCCAAAGAACAAAAAGAGTTGAAATTAGTTGAAGAACGCATTTCGCAAGCATTTACAGACAGATTTGATCCAAAACTACCCTTAGTATTGATTATTTTTCATACTTCACATTCCCCTTCTGCTGCAGTTGGACAAACTAATATTTTATGAGAGTGGGTATTCCTGCCTAACAAACATAATAAAAGGCTGATGACGTATATCAATAAAATCGCATCACTAGTTGCCAAAGGCCGCCACCGGTGCAGACAATTAATTGGATATGATCCCTCTACTATAATAACTCAGCTGTCCGATAAAGATATACAACAATGTTATGAATTCAACATTAACTGGCAGATAGCTTGTGCTGATTTTGTGGGTCAATTCTCTAATCATTATCCCTCACATAAATTGTTTTCATTTCTTAAAACTCATAATATGGTGCCTATGCCTTATATATCTCGAGAACTGGTGGAAGGACCTACAGTTTTTACAGATGCTTCCAAATCTGGTAAGGCAGGGTATTGGTCTAATTTAAAGTCATGTGTGTCACATTTTCCCCACACTTCAGTTCAACAAGGTCAGTTATTTGAGATTCTCATGGCATTGTCTGATTTTTCTTGTGCACTAAACATTATCAGTGATTCGCAATATGCAGTTCATACTGTTCGACAATTACCATTTGTTTATTTACCTGACTCTTCTGAAGATGTTTTATTATCTTTGTTTATAAAGGTGCAATATGTATTATTACATAGAAACAATCCTCTTTTTATTACACATATTCATTCTCATTCTTCTCTTCCGGGGCCATTGGCTCAAGGGAATTCAAATATTGACTCCTTACTAGTTGCAAATATTCAAGAAGCTTCACACGAGCATAAGTTACATTATACTAATGCCAAAGGATTACAAAAACGATATCAATTAACTAGACGACAAGCACAGGATATTATCCGCACGTGTGATATATGTCATTCCATTCATGGGTATTCTTTGCCTCCTGGATGTAACCCTCGGGGGTTACAGTCAAATCATATATGGCAAATGGATGTTGTACAGTTTCTACCCTTTGGAAAATTAAAATATATACATCATACTATTGATATTCTCACTTTCAATGGGCTACCCCCCCTAGCCTCAGAAAAAGCTGACTCTGTTATTACTCATTTATTATCTTGTTTCGCAGTTAGGGGAATACTGTCAATTATTAAAACTGACAATGCACCTGTGTATTTGTCACAAAAACTATCACACTTTTTTGCCTTACGGAAGATTCAGCACATAACAGGTATCCCCTTTAACAGTACAGGTCAAGCTATTATTGAATGAGCAAATCGAACTTTAAAATTACAATTACAAAAACAAAAAGGGGGGAATGTAGGTATCAGTCCCAGAGATTATATAAACAGAGTCTTATTTACTTTAAATTTTTTAAATCAATGGGTTGATTTACAAGAGTCTACAGCCGTTACTCATTTTCAAAAATCAGGGCAACCCAATTTATTGGAAAATGCTCAACCTATTTTTTACAAAACTTAAGAAGGTAATTGGTTACCTGGAGAAGTTTTGCATTGGGGTCGAGGTTATGCTTATGTCTCAACAGGAAACACTTGTGAGTGGTTGCCGACTAAGAGGCTGAAATTGTGCCATGGCCAAGAGACCCCGGGATGAAGATTTCCTGCAAACGTTTCGTGAACTGAATCTTCAAGCACGCACTTATACTTATGGCACTAGGACCGCTAAACCACCTACCTGGGGTCAGATAAAGAAATTGACCCAAGAGGCTGAGAAAGTAGTACAGCAGGCTGGTCAGCCAGTCTCAGCTTCTACTTTGTTTTTGGCTATGGTGGCGAAAGTCACCTGCCAGGTAGGAGAATCTGCTGAATTTACCTATTGGGCATATGTTCCCAATCCCCCCTCTTTTCCAAGCTGTCTCGTGGGGAGAGAGTGAAATCCCAGTATATTCTAAAGAAACTTTATGGATGCTAAGCCCTTATGACTCTGATTTACACACATATCCTCATGAGGAAGGATTGAATGTTAGCAAGTATGAATTTAGTAGTCAACAAATGCCCATTTGTATAGGAAATGGCAGTCATTGTCTTCAACCTTCTCATGAAGCATGGGGTTTACAGTATAATCATTCTCATGTCGCTGCTCATTTGTTCTTATTATCTGCAAAAAGCTTTAAGATTCTTAATTATACCAATATTTCTCATATATCTCCTTTGATACCTTTCTGTTCTTTACCTAATATAGATCCTGGAATAAGTCATTTTTCCTGGACTCAGTGTTGAGGAAAATCGGCAAAGATTCTGGTCAATGGAATACAACAGGTTGTTGACTGGAGTCTGCATAGTGATTTAAGGGAAAAATTCTCTAACATTCCTTTAAAATGGCATAAAAGTAATTCTTATCCAGTGATCCTAATGAAACTGGTTTGGTATGATACTGGTATGACTCCACCCATACTTCATTCTAATGAATCCTTAACTTTTCAAGGTCAGCTATGGAAATTGATGGCAGCTTTAGAACCATTACATACATGGGTTGGAAATATGACCATAAATATAACCAATAAGGGAAGCATTCATATACAGTTATTGAAGAATGAAAGTCAATATGTCCAGGCTTGTGTTAAACTTCCCTATGTGCTCCTTAAAGGACAAATTAGTTGGGATGTACCTCCTGGACTTAATAATTGTACAGCTAATTGCACCTTTTATACATGTTTAAATACTTCAATACATATTCATTTTTCCTCAGAAAGTATATATATACTAAGAAGTAGATCTCAAATATGGATTCCAGTAAATTTGACTAGACCTTGGAGTCAGTCAGCAGGATTATCTCATGTATATGGTATCTTATGAACAATCTCACATAGAACGAAAAGAGCTATTGGAATACTTACAGCTATAGTATTAGGAATAATAGCTTTTGCCACCACTGCTTCTGTAGCAGGTGTGGCTTTGCAACAAGGAATGCAAACTGCACAACAAGTTTAAGAATGGCATAAACACTCTTTTGAATTGTGGCAGCAACAGCATAATTTAGATTCTCAAATTTATCAAGAGTTATTGGACTTAAAACAAGTTGTTACATGGTTAGGGGAACAAGTACATATATTAAAAACCTGTGCAGTTTTGAAATGTGATTGGAATTTTAGCAGATATGCGTAACCCCTGTTCAATTTAATGAAAGTAGAAATTGGACGGAGATAAAGGATTATTTATGGGGACATAGAAACCTAACTTTACAAATTGATCAATTAGGAGAAAGTATTACTCAAGCATTTTCTAAAGATTTTTCAGAAATAAGTGGGAAAGGGGTCCTAGAAGGCATAGCAAAAGGGTTATCAGAATTAAATCCCATTGGATGGGCCAAGGGATTATTTTCCATGACAGCACTAAATGGAGGATCACTTATAATAATTATATTTGTTTGTTTTTTAGTCTTCCAGTGCTGGAAACGAAGACAACAAGCCATGAATCAAAGATATGAAATTAGAACTGCCCTATGACATTGTAGAAGCCCAGTCATATAAAATAAAAAAGGGGGAAATGTAGGGACTTGCTGGAATATTCCCCTTTGTCTCAGAAAACAGCAAGGGGAAGCACCCATTTGAAAGCATTGGGTGCATTAAAGGATCTTGAACTCAGATTGAACTCTTGAAATCCTGGACTCGCAGACGAGACAGGAAGCTGGATCTGCAAACAGAAGGGCTGATAAAGAGAAACGTGCACACACTGTTGTCAGAAGAGAACAATCTGATGAAGTAAAAACACAGATCCTTGTTATTTCTGGTGTGGGAAAAAGATCAAAGAGAACAATTTAGACTAGAACTCAAAGAATTGGCTTTCATCCCTTTTCAGAAGTGTATAAAAATAAAGTTGCAGCTCACATCGGGGCTGCAGTCTTGTATCGTCTGTGTGTTTGTCTCTGTGTCTCATTTCACTTACCCGGTCTGCAACACACTGTCGTCATTTCTGACTCACAGTGAAGCTATAGGACAGACTACAAACTTCCTTATAGGGTTTCCAAGGTATGATCTTTACAGAAACAGACTTCCACATCTTTCTCCTGTGGAGCGGCTGGTGGGTTTGAACCACTGATCTTTCAGTTAGTAGCCAACCGCTTAACCACTATGCCACCAACATTTCTAACAACCCTAGGAGGCAGGTATTAGTATTAGTCCCATTTTACAAATGAGGAAAGTGAGGTTTAGGATGGTAAGGTAACCAGCCCTGAATGCTGGGTTTTATTCTGTTTTCTTTCTTTTTTGTCTAATCTTTTAACTTAACATTAATCATGTCTTAAACTTTGATAGCCTTGTTCTTTAGATCTCTTTCATCTATATCTCATTTGATATTAGTAGAAAGATTTACCACAAATGCCTATGACCAGATATTTACAGATGTGTGTTGTGTAGCCTGTACTTCACTTTTGCTACTGTTGATAATATTTTTTGTTGTTACTTTAGAGCAGCTTCTAACCTAAGACAGGTGGTGTTCTTCCTCTTTCCTGTCTCCCAGCTCCACAGGAAACCACTCAGTTTCTAAAATTTTAAAACATTAGCAACATACTACTTTGAAAATTACTTCAGATTTTATATTGTGTTCTATTTTGCTTCCAAATTTAAAGTAAAAAGCTTTCTTCAAAATGTTTCCTTTTGATCTTTCTAGCTCAGTGTCATCTCCTTGTTTGCTGTTGCTTATGTATAAAAATCTTACATTGCTTCGGAACATATAGTTCAAACGCTGTCGACCAAGATGTGTTTTATTTCTAAAATCTCTAGGCAATTAGAGATTAGAACTGATACAACATTCTGATTGTAGTTTGTTTTGGTAACAATGATAAGAATCTTCTAATTTTTCTTTTACCTGTGATCGATTTTTAGCATTGCTACATGTTAGTTGGGACACCAGGCTTTCTTCATTGAACAACTTTCCTTTAATCCATTTCCAAGATCTTGCTATTATAGTAATTTTATTTCATGCAATGCATTTTTGTTTGTTTATTCATTTTCCTGTTTGATTATGGATAAGAACTCCTGTGCTTTTTGAAAACCTTTCCAAAACAAAATAGAGAAATTAGTGATTTTTATATATTTCTTTTTGTCTGTTTTAGGATGGCTACCATAGAATAGTTAATATTGTGCCCAAGAAACCACCACTCCTAGACAGACCTGATGAAGGAAGCTACAATAGATATTACAGTCATGTTGATTACCAAGAATATGACGAGGGCCGCAGTTTTTCTCATGATCGAAGAAGTGGTCCACCTCACAAAGGAGTATGTAAACTTCCCCCATGTATTAATTGTTATTTCTTATAAGTTTACAATTCATGTAATTTAAAAAATTTATGTGACTGGCCACGGAGGCAATTAAATGAATACTTCCTACTTGATGCTCTATAGAGCTCTCAAATGGGAACTGGTAGTCAGGAACCTTGGGGTACTAAACAGAGTGGGTCAGCACTCTGGATAGCTCTAGCTGTATCTGTTGTTGTTGTTATTTGCCGTCGAGTCGGCCCCGACTCATAGCGACCCCTCCTTGGGTTTCCGAGGCAGTATCACTACGGAAGTAGGATTGCCCAGCCTTCCTTCCGAGGAGTGGCTGGTGGGTTTGAACCGCCAGCCTTCTGGTTAGCAGTCAAGTGCCTTAGGCACTATGCTACTAGCTGTATCTAAATGACATTAATTCCAACTAGCCTGCTTTTTTTTAATCCTGGAAAGTGGCAGAAATTTTCAGAATTAGATAAAAATAATCTGTTGTCTTGGTGAACTCATCAATAAATGATGAGCAGGTGGTTACCATTTCTTACTGGATGATGTGCCCACTTAGAATTTGTATTTTGATGAAATGCTATTAAGGTTTTTGGGATTTAGTCTCATTTTTGTTTTACTTATTATTAAAGTCTACTAATTCACTCAGATTAGAAAACACTCAAACAGTGTCACATAGTAAGCACTTAAAATGTTAGCTGCTGTTATTATTACTATTATAATTTGTTTTTCTTTAGCATCATTACTAATTTAGAAGTGTATGGTTAATGATCTAGTGGTGATCTGTCATTGAACATGATTGAAACTCTTCCTTGATGCAGTTTCTCTTCTGTAGTTAACATATGTACACCACTGCTCTACTTGATTTTTCTGTTTCTCCCTTTTCCTACTATATCATATTATAATTACAATACATATTTAAACATTGTTTAGAGTTAAATTTGACCTCACACTGACCCTTGGAATTAATTATCATACTTTATATTTGAAGAAATGGAGGTAGGGTGATTTGTTCACAGTGGGTATGTATGGGAATCCAATTCTCTTACTCCATAGTAATCCTTGACAATTCAGAGTAGTAGTGAGACTATTCAGTGTTTGGATTTTTTTCCCCTTAACCCCTCTAAAGTTTGGGCTGTTATAACTTCCTCACTTCTCATAGAGTTGATTTTTATTTTGTTTGGTTTTAAATGTCATTGTTGGAAAAGTAAACCTTATGCATTATGTCTATTCTAGAGAATATCGGCTTTAGCTATCAGAGCCATTTTTCAGGTAGTTTCAGGGAGAAACCATTTGACTTTTGCATAAACAGGTGTTGTCCCTCTTATTAAAACCCTGTAACCATTTAGTGTAGACAGGGAATTCTGGGTTCTGTGGACCAATTTTTATACGAATCCTTGTGAACTTTTTTTTTAAAATAAGAACTTACAGCCTAACAGTGCCTCAACACTGATTTCTTCTATCATTGGTACAAGTTATGTTTATCTTAATACTTTGCACAGCATCTTTTCTTAGGTTCTTTTAAACAAACAAATTTTTAATCCTTAAGACTCATGACACTAGTTCTTAATAGCATGCAAGTATATAAAGCAAACTACTAATTTGATCCACTTTTTCATTATAGCTGTTGAGTTTTTTGTTTTCTTTACATTTAATGTTAAAAAGGAAAACTAGGAGTACATTTTAACTTATGTCAGAGCAGAGTATGTGATGCTAAAAAGGAAAATGAAGATAATCTGTTTCAGCAAAATCAGTGTTTCTGATTGTAAGTAATTAGAATATGTGTTGTCCTATGTAGAATTCTAAAGTAATTGGCTGTAGGTTGCTATGTACCTTTATAAATATGTCTGCCTTTGAGGACAAAATGCGTTTTCTTTGATTAATTTTAAACTTAACATGACATATTGCTGTAATATAATTATTGGTAAGCGACAATTTCTTTTTCTTTTTCCTTGCAATACGTTTTTGGATTCGGTTTGCTAGTATTTTATTGAGTATTTTTGCATCTGTATTCATAAGGGATGTTGATCTGTAGTTTTCCTGTGATGTCTCCATGTTTTGTCTGTATCAGGGTAATGTTTGCTTCATAGAATCAGGTAATGTTCCCTCCTCTTCTATTTTTTTGGGGAGCTCTTGTAGCATAGTGTCTGAGACACTTGACAGCTAATCAGAAGGCTGGTGGTTCAAACCCACCAGCCACTCCTCGGAAGGAAGATGGGGCAATCTGCTTCCATAGTGATACCACCTTGGAAGCCCAAGGAGGGTTTGCTATGAGTCGGGTCCAACTCGATGGCACATAACACCAACAACAACAACACTTCTGTTTTTTAGGAAAGTGTAAGTAGGATTGCAGTCACTTCTAGAAATGTTTGATAGAATTCTCCACTGCAACCATCTGGTCCAGGATATTCTTTGTTGGGAGGTTTTTGGTTACTGATACAGTTGCTGTCTTCACTTATGGGTTATTGAGATCTGCTAATTCCTTTTGAGTCAGTATAGTTGATGTGTTTCAATGAATTTGTCCTTTTCCTCTGAGTTATCTAATATGTTGGTATATAATTGCTGATAGTATTCTTTTAGTCCTTTTTATCTCTGTAGGATAGATTACAATGTCCTACTTATGTGTCTAATTTTAGATATTTGCATCTTCTCTCTTTTTCTTTGTCATTGTAGCCCAAGGTTTGTAGACTTTATTGATCTTTTCAGAAAACCAGTTTCTAATTTTGTTGATTCTTTCTATTGTTTTTGTATTTTCTATTCATTTATTCCTGCTCTGGTCTTTATTTCCTTTTTTCTGGTAGCTTTGGGCTTAATTCACATTTCCTTTTTTATTTTTCAAGTTACAGAGTTAAGCTGTTGATTTGAAGTCTTCTTTTTCCTTGTAGGCATTTATTGCTGTAAGTTTCTCTCTTGAGTATTGCCTTCATTGCATCTCACAGGATTTGGTATGCTATGATTTTATCTTTGTTCTACTCTAAGTAATTTTTTTATTTCTCGCTTGATTTCTTTTTTGACCCATTGATTGCCTATTAGTGTGTTATTTCGTTTCCACATATTTGTGATTTTCCAATTTTCTTTCTGTAATTAATTTCTGCTTTCATTCCATTGTGACTAGAAAAAATACTTTATATGACTCCAGTCTTTTTAAATGTATTGAGTCTTGCTCATATCCTAAAATATGGTCTGTCCTGGAGAATGAGCCCATGTGCACTGGAGAAGAATATATGCTGTGTTGTTAATTGGGTGGAATATTCTAGATATGTCCATTAGGTCTTGTTAATACTGTTCTTCAGGTCTTCTATTTCTTTATTGATCTTCTCTCCAGTTGTTTTCTCCATTATCAAAAGTGGTATTAAAGTCTCCTACTATTATCGTACACTTGTCTATTTCTCCCCTAAAAATCTATTAGCATTGCCTTTATAAATTTTGAAGCTCTGAGATTAGGTACGTAAATATTTATAATTTCTTTATCTTTTTGTTGAATAGACTCTTTATCATTATATAATGTCCTTCTCTTTTACAATAGATTTTGCCTTATAGTCTCCTTGTCTGATGGTAAAATGGTCACACTTGCTCTCTTTGTATTACTGTTTGCTTGGAATATTTTTCTTCCACCTTTCCCCTTTCAATCTATTAGTGTCTTTGTGCCTAAGGTATGTCTCTTATAGACAGCATATAGATGGGTCATGTTGTTTCATCCAATCTGCCCTTCTCTGCCTCTTGATAGGAGCATTTAATCCATTTATGTTCATGCTAATTACTAATAAAGGACAACTTCTGCCATTTTGTTAATTGTTTTTTGACAGTTTCTTCTTGGGATATTGTTTCAAATTGTAGTTTTTAATGGAAAGTAGGGTGAAAAAGGAAGCTTGAAGAAGAAAACTGGGAAAGTAGCAAGTTTTCATTGGGCTTGAATCTGAAAGTTCCTGAAGGAATTTGGCAGAAGGAAGAATAAAATGAAAGATCAAGATATGTGTACTAGATTAATTTTAGCCTTTTTCCTGAAATAGTCCTTAACTGTTGTGATGTTGATGTATGTATCTTTGGCACTAAGGTTGTTTGGGCTTACCAAAGAAACAATCTAAGCATTTTAATAAGGATAAATAGTAACATGGGTTCTCACTCAGTCTACTATTTTAGTTGTTGAAATGGATGATATGGTTTTGTTTGCCTTTGTAGTTCAGGGAAATTTAGAAAAGTATTTTATTTCCTCAAATTATTTTGACTTAGAGGCTAGTTTCCAGTAATGCTGTTAGATATATCCTTTTTGGGCAGAATAATGTAAACAAATAATCTAAATTAACTTTTTTATGTTACAGGATGAATCTGGCTATAGATGGCCAAGAGATGATCATTCTGGAGGTCGACAGCCTGAATACAGGTAAAAAGAGAAAAATAAGATAACTACTTTGGTACTTGAGTCATTGAAGAGTCTACTCTTGAAATCCAACCTCAAGGTAGATAGATAAAATTTTATTAGGATTTAAAATTTTGAAACAACCAGTGTTATATTCTTTTTGCGACTATGTAATTTAATAGTTAACACTTGATAGCTGCTGTTACAGATGTTCAGGCCTTTTGTAATTGATAATAAAAATACATATTTAAAATGTTTGAACTATTGATGTATTTCCATCATGTTATTAAAATGGAATACAAATGCTATTTTTCTGAATACTAACGAGGACACTTAGATCTGTTTAATACATGGTGTAGATTATCAGGTGTGTGTTTGCTTGAATTGGATGGCATATTTTCAGAATTATCCTTCCAGAAATATTTGCATCTTTAATAAGTGTCTAATAAGGCTTTCTATCAGTTGCTTTGTTTTGATCTCTAAAGCCCTGTTGGAAAAACATGTTTAAAAAGGACCTCAGTCATTGTTAGCTTGCTTACTGATGGTGGACATCTGAAAGAATAATTAGGGGGAAAAAGAGGGACAGAGTTAAGCAGGTTGATAGTTTGTTGCCTATATGACTTCACTGTAGTCCTTTTGGAAGTTATAGAAGTATCTTGTTAAAGATCTCTTACGAACTTCCAGGAGAAAATGTCAATCTCATAGAGGATGGCAGGAGTCAACTGCCACAGTTCAGTAGGGCCAAACGTAGACAACAAGACTCAGTGGGCCAGAGCAAGGCAGTTTATTATTCATAAACATAGCAGTCAGCAGGAGCATCAGTATAGTAGTGCCGGTTCTCTGCTCTTGAGTGCCACAGGGCGTAAGGATGAGCCTAGATGGTGGCTACACATTGCACTGCAGCTGAGTAGGCCAAGGCTGAGAGC
Source organism: Orycteropus afer afer (assembly GCF_000298275.1). Lineage (NCBI taxonomy): Eukaryota > Metazoa > Chordata > Mammalia > Tubulidentata > Orycteropodidae > Orycteropus > Orycteropus afer. The sequence continues at coordinate 13,530,849 of NW_006921632.1, read as the reverse complement.
GCCGTACATTTGTAGCAGGTAGGAAACAAGCCAGTTCCCATTCCCTTGGGAGTGAGCAGGTATACAGTAGTCATACTGTGGTTATCTTGACTTACTTAATTGTCTATATGACCAGCTACAAAAACTTGTCAGTATCAGGGGATGGTTGTTGTTGTTCAAAAATAAACCAAACCCACTGACATTGAGCAATTCTGACTTTTAGCAGGCTCTGCTAGCATAGTGGCTAAGACACTTGCCTGCTAACCAGACGGCTGGCGGTTCAAACCCACCAGCCACTCCTCGGAAGGAAGGTTGGGCAATCCTACTTCCGTAGTGATACTGCCTCGGAAACCCAAGGAGGGGTCGCTATGAGTCGGGGCCGACTCGACGGCACATAACAACAACAACAACAACATAGGACAGAGTGGAACTGCTCCCTAGGGTTTACAAGGCTGTAAATCTTTATGGAAGCCGACTGTCTCATCTTTCTCCCATGGTGCGGTGGTGGGTTTGAACTGCTAGCCTTTTGCTCAGAAGCTGAATGCTTTAACCAGTATGCCACCAGATCTTCTTAGGTGCTATCAGATTGGCTCTAACTCATAGCAACCCCATATATAACAGAACGAAATGTTGCCTGATCCTGCACCATCCTCATGACACTAGGTATGTTTGAACCATTGTTGCAGCCACTGTGTCAGTCTATCTTGTTGAGGATCTTCCTCTTTTTTGCTAACCCTCTACTTTACCAGGCATGGTATCCTTCTCCAGGGATTAGTCTCTCCTGATAACATTTCCAGAGTAAGCACGAAAAAGTCTCACTGTTCTCGCTTCTAGTAAGCATTCTGTCTGTACTTTTTCAAGACATATTTTTTTGTTCTTCTGGCAGTCCATTGTTAGTCTTTGCAAGCTGGCATATATGACAGGGATGTACAAAGTAGGACCATAGTTGACAATGGTAGTCTGTCTCCTAAAGAAAGCAGAAGAGAGAATAGATGCTAAAAAATGCTTTGATTAAATTCAGTCCTCCGTCATTTAAAAAAACTCAGCAAGCTAGAAATGGAAGAGAATTTCCTTGTCCTGATAAAAGGACATTTGCTATACTGATTGGTAAAAATTAGAAGTATTTGCTTTAATGTCAGAGCATAGCAGTGATGCCTGCTATCACTGCTTCTGTTTGACTTGGTGGTGGAAGTTTCAGCACTCACAGTAAGACAAGAAAAAGAAATAAGAGGTGTAAGGGTTAGAATTAAAGAAATAAAACTATCTGTAGATAAAATTATGTAGAAATATAGACTATGAGAACTACTAAGAAATTAGCAAGGTTCAACATAATAAAATCAACTTTCAGCAGTATAAATTAAAATGTCATTTAAAAGTATTTTCTATAATCTATAACTATAAGGAGTAATCGAGATATATGTAGCAGAAGCTGTGTGTTAGTCATGTGGGGGGTTCTAAATGACATAATGGGAGACCTGAATGAAGAGCAACATATGGCATCCATGGCTGGGCAGAGTCAGTTGTCATAAGGATTTCCATTCTTCTCACATTAAGGTGTGAATTCAATATAATTCCAGTAAAAATTCCAACAGTTTTTTTTTTTTTTTTTTTAAGGAAGTTGACAAGCTGATGCTAAAACTAATATAAAGGAATAAAACACAAAAATGGTAAAAATAGACTTGAAAAAATTATTTTGATTAACTGATCTTTATTTTTCACCACCCCCAAATAACTCAAGAATTTATTTTAATTCTGTTGCTCTTCAGTTTTCTGTAAGTATTATCAATTTCTGTTTTTGTTAATTTTCTCTTTCTATTGTACTGAATCTTTTTCCTTGTGTACGTAGTATTTATGTATATACAGAATTTTACCTAAATGAAATGAAATCGTATATATAACCCTTCTAGCTCTCACAGCCATGTTAACAGCTAGGTGTATTCCCTTCTCTGTTTCTCTATTTAATTTTAAAACATTTAAGGGTTTTTATTTTATTTTATTTTATTGTTAATGAGGTCCTGCTATGCATAACCCTTACTTGTTGCTTTTGTGTTAATTTCAGCTTGTGGCCACCCCATCTATTATGGGTAGAACTGCTCTGTAGGATTTGCTTGGCTGTAATCTTAATGGAGGGAGCTCTGGTAGCATAGTGCCTAAGGCACTTGACTGCTAACCAGAAGGCTGG
>NW_006921632.1:13519434-13528528 GCF_000298275.1 Orycteropus afer afer | reverse complement strand
TTGGGCAATCCTACTTCCATAGTGATACTGCCTCGGAAACCCAAGGAGGGGTCGCTATGAGTCGGGGCCGACTCGACGGCACATAACAACAACAACAAGAAGGATTTTTTTTATCCTAGTATATAATATCTTTATTAACTGGTTCTTTAGTTTCTGTGGGGTTTGCCATCAGTAGAATTGCTGAATCAAAGGGCATATAAATGCATGTTAAATGTTACTAAACATTGTCACTTTGCCTTCAAAAATGACTTCTAAAAGAAACTTCATGTTTCTACCTTTTTAATCTAATGTTTTGACTTGTGTTTAGTTTATTTTTCTTTTCTTCTTGTTTATTAATGTAGGTAGGGTTTTGAAATTTCCTTTAAGCACGACTTTAACTGTACTCCATGGTTTCAAATAAGTAGTATTTTTATACAAGTAGATTCTGACTAATAGCAACCCCTCCTTGGGTTTCTGAGGTGGTATCTCTATGGAAGTAGACTGCCTGATCTTCCTTCTGAGGAGCAGCTGGTGGGTGTGAACTTCAGCCTTCTGGTTTGTAGTCAAATGCGTTAGGTATTACACCAGCAGAGCTCACTTAGTTTTAGTAGTAGTCCCTGCCTTAAAACAGGGTTCTGTTCTGATGACTGTGCTATAAGTTGGTTTTGACTTAAGTTTATTTTATTTAGTTTCTATTATTACTGTTTTTTATTATCAGTATCTTTATTAATCCAACCTTTGAACATCTGTGAATGAGACCATCAGGAAATTACTCACTGCAACATTATAGTACATATTATAATACATATTATAACGCTTAGTGCATATTAATAATAGTAATAGTAAAGCAAGTGGCTTTAAGGGGTAGCCCGGAAGTGGAGCTGCACACTGGGGCTTTTGGAAGCAGCTTTATGGGGTGGCCTGGATGGGGAGCCAGCTGCTGGGGGCTTTTGGAGCAGCTTTAAGGAATACCCAGGAGGGGGAGATGGGCATGGGGTTTGGAGTGACTTGTAACAGGTGGCCTGGAAGTGAGCTTGGAACAACTAAGAGAGACAACTTGTCTTGTCAGTTTGTCGTTTAGTGGTGGCTTGCATATTGCCGTGAATCTGGAGGCTATGTCACTGGTATTGCATATGTCAGCAGGGTTACCCATGGTGGACAGGTTTTACCTGGTGTCATAGTGCCTAAGGTGTTTGACTGCTAACCAGTAGGCTGGAAGTTCAAACCCACCAGCCACTCCTCAGAAGGAAGACTGGGCAATCTACTTCTGTAGAGATACCACTTTGGAAACCCAAGGAGAGGTTGCTGTGCTGTTATTCAAATATGTGCACCAACCACCGAAGCCAAAGATGGGGAAATTGAAGATTTTTACCAACTTTTGCAGTTTGAAATTGACTGAACATGCAATCAAGATGTGTTGATTATCACTGGAGATTGGAATACAAAAGTTGGAAACAAAGAAGAATCACTGGTATTTGGAAAATATGGCCTTTGTGATAGAAATAGTGCTAGAGATTGCATGATAGAATTTTGTAAGACTAAAGACTTATTCATTGCAAATGTCTTTTTTCAACAATGCAAATGGTGGCTATACATGTGGACTTCACCAGATGGAGCACACAGGAATCAGATTGACTACATCAGTGGCCAGAAGCGATGGAGAAGCTCAGTATTTTCAGCCAAAACAAGACCAGGAGCTGATTGTGGAACAGACCATCAACTACTCATATGCAAGTTCAAGTTGAACAAGTCCATGAGAGCCAAAATATGACCTTTGTTATATCCCTCCTGAATTTAGAGACCATCTAAAAAATAGATTTGATGCATTGAACACCACAAACGGTAAACCAGAGTAATTGTGGGATGACATCAAGAACATTATCCCTGAAGAAAGCAAGAGGTTATTAAAAAGACAGGAAAGGAAGAAAAGACCAAAATGGATGTCAGAAGAGACTCTGAAACTTGGCCTTGAATGGATAGTAGTAGCTAAAGCAAATGAAAGAAATGACAAGATAAAAGAGCTGAACAGAAGATGTCAAAGAGCAGCTCAAGAAGACAACGTCAGTTATTTTAATAAAATGTACAAAGACTTGCAGTTGGAAAACCAGAAGGGAAGAGCATGTTCAGCATTTCTCTAGCTGAAAGAACTGAGGAAAAAATTCAAGCCTTGAGTTTGAAAGATTCTATGGGCAAAATATTGAATGATGTGGGAAACATCAAAAGAAGATGGAAGGAATACACAGTCACTTTACCAAAAAGAATTTGTTGATGTTCGTCTATTTCTAGGGGTGGCATATGATCAAGAACCAATGGTATTGAAGGAAGAAGTTGAGGCTGCACTGAAGGAATTGGCAAAAAACAAGGCTCCAGGAATTGACGGAATACCCATTCAGATGTTTCAGCAAACGGATGCTACACTGGACTCACTCATTTGGCTATGCCAAGAGATTTGGAAGACAGCTACCTGGCCAGTTGACTGGAAGACATCCATATTTGTACCCATTCCAAAGAAAGGTGATCCCGCAGAATGTGGACATTATCAAACAATATCATTAATATCACATTGAAGTAACATCTTACTGAAGATAATTCAAAAACGGCTGCAGCTGTATATTGACAGAGAACTTGCATAGATGCAAGCTGGATTCAGAAGAGGGCATGGAACGAGGGATATCATTGCAGATGTCAGATGGATCTTGGCTGAAAGCAAAGAATAACCAGAAAGATGTTTAGTTGTGTTTTATTTAGTATGCACAAGCATTTGATTGTGTGGATCATAACAAATTATGGATAACATTGAGAAGAATGGGAATTCCAGAACACTTAATAGTACTCATGAGGAACCTATACATAGACCAGGAGGCTGTCGTTTGACCAGAATGAGGGGATACTGCATGGTTTAGAACCAAGAAGGGAGTGCATCAGGGTTGTATCCTTTCACCATACTTACTCAATTTGTATGCTGAGCAAATAATCTGAGAAGCTGAACTATATGAAGAAGAACGTGGCATCAGGATTGGAGGAAGGAAGACTCATTAACAATCTGTGATACTCAAAGGACACAACTTTGCTTGCTGAAAGTGAGGATGACTTGAAATACTTACTGATGAAGATTGAAGACTGCCTCGGAAACCCAACGAGGGGTTGCTATGAGTTGGGTCTGACTCGCTGGCACATGACAACAACACCAACAACAACAATAAAGAAGAAAATCCTCACAACTGGACTAATAACAGCATCACCATAAATGGAGAAAAGACTGAAGTTTTCAAGGACTTCATGTTACTTGGTTCTATAATCAACACCAGTGGAAGCAGCAGTCAAGACATCAGACGATGTATTGCATTGGCAATTTGTTTCAAAAGACCTCTTTCAAGTGCTGAAGAACAAAGATGTCTCCTCAAAGACTAAGGTGTGCCTAATCCAAGCCATGGTGTTTTCATTTGCCTCTTATGCATGAGAGAGCTGGACAATGAATAAAGAAGACTGAAGATGAGTTAATGCTTTTGAGTTGTATTGTTGGTGAAGAATGCTGAGAGTACTGTGGACTGCTAAAAGAACTAACAAATCTGTCCTCTAAGAAGTCCAGCCAGAATGCTTCTTGGAAGCGAGGATGGCTAAACTATGTCTTACCTATTTTGGTCACGTTGTCAGAAGGGAGCATTGCCTGGAGAAGGATATCATGCTTGGTAAACTGAGGGTCAGAGAGAAAAAGGGGAAGGCCCTCAACACAGTGTCAAGGCCCTTGACACAGTGGCTGCCAACAATGGCCTCAGGTATAGCAAGGATCATGAGGCAGGTAAAGGACAGGGCAGTGTTTAGTTCTGCTGTACATGAGGTTTCTGAGTCAGAGGTGATTTGATGGCACCTAACAACATCAACTAATAGTAAGGTGTACCCAAAAAAACCAAACTCACTGCTGTTGATTCAGATCTGACTCATAGCGACCCCTCTTTTAGTTTCCGAGGTGGTATCACTATGGAAGTAGATCACCCAGCCTTCCTTCTGAGGAGTGGCTGATGGATGTACTGCCCACCCCCCCAAATGTTATAAGCACAGTTCATTGTAATTCAAATACATTATAAGTTGGGGACTACTTGTACTTATTCTGTCATATGCTACATTCTAATTATTTTGTGGGGTGTTTTTTTTTTTTTTTTTTTTTGATCCAAGAATTATTTGAGGGTAGTTAAATTTTCAGGAGATGGGGAGATTTCCCTTCTTTTTTTCATTGTATATTGGTAATTTCTGTTTTTGTTACTTTGTGATCCAAGAATATTGCCTGTACTGTTGTCCTACTTTTTGAAATTCAGTGATCATTAATCGTTTATTAGTTGATCAGGTTTTCCAGCTGTACCATGGGTATTAAAAGAGAATATATTCTCTGTTTTAAGAGTATAGAGTTTATTCTCTATGGTATATGCATTCATTTTTTTAGTGTCTGGTGTATGTCACAAGGTTTTCTAAACTTGGGATAAAAAGCCCTTGCCTTCATAAACCCTACAGTTTAGTATGGCTCGTAGATAATAATAAGTCCTTGCGTAGTGCAAACGGTGGATGCACTAGGGTGGTAACTAAAAGGTTGATTGTTTGAGTCCACCCAGAGGTGCCTCAGGAGAAAGTCCTGGTGATCTACTTCTAAAAAATCAGCTATTGAAAATGCTGTGGTGCACAATGTTACTGTGACACACATGAGATGGCAACTGTGTGTGTTTTAGTACATAGTAAACAAATGAAAAGGTGCGCTGGTAGCATAGTGGCTCAGGCCCTTGACTGCTAACCAGAAGGCTTGCAGTTCAAACCCACCAGCCACTCCTCGGAAGAAAGGTTGGGCAATCTACTTCCGTAGTGATACTGCCTTGGAAACCCAAGGAGGGGTCGCTATGAGTCGGGTCCAACTCGATGGCACATTAACAACAACAACAAATAAATAAAAAACAATGTAACTTTTTGTTTATTCATTTATTTTACTTTCATTGCGGTGAAAGCATATACAACATGACATTCACTAGCACAAAGGACTTGAACAGACACTACACTAATGAAGATATACAGGCAGCCAGCAAACACATGAGGAAATGCTCAGTCATTACCCATTTAAAAAAAAAAACCTCACTGCCTTTGAGTCAATCCTGACTCATAGTGACTCCTCCTTGGGTTTCTGAGGCAGTATCTCTATGGAAGTAGATTGCCTGATCTTCCTTTGAAGGAGTGGCTGGTGGATTTGAACCACCAGCCTTCTGGTTAGCAGTCAAATGCCTTAGGCACTATGCCACCAGAGCTCCCTTAGAGGGATGCAGATCAGAACAACAATGAGATATCATCTCACCCCAGCAATAATAGAGTTCAACAAGACAGAAAACAGCGAATGCTGGCAAGGTATCAGAGTGATTGGAACTCTCACACACTACTAGTGGGACTGCAAAATGGCACAACCATTGTGGTATGGCATTTCCTTAAAAAACTGAAAATAGAAATAACATTTGATCCAGCAATTCCATTACTAGGAATATACCCTTAAGAGGTGAGAGACTAAACACGAACAGACATATGTATACCCATGTTCACTGCAGCACAATTCACTATAACAAAAAGATGGAAACAACCTAAATGCCCATCAACAGATAAATGGACAACCATCCTATTCACACAGTGCAATACTGTGCAACATTAAGGAATAATGAAGAATGCGTGAATCATCTCACAACATGCATGAATTTGGAGGACATTATGCTGTGTGAATAGGCAGTCACAGAAGGACAAATACTGTATGAGTCCATTATTGTAAAAAGTTTTACTCAGAGAAGGAAATTCACTTTGTTGGTTACCAGGATTAGGAGTAGAAAGGAAAGGAAAATTTTGGACTAGGTGGAGGTCATGTGTTGATTTGGGTGAGGGGAGGGGTGGTATTGTAACCAGCATGGTGACATTGGGGAAAGGAAAGACAGAAACGTGCACAAAAGATACAGAAAACAGAGCCAGATAAATATTATTACTTGCACAATACTGCATTACCACTGGCACCAAACACTAGGGTACAAGTAACTGTATATAGGTGAGAAGATTAGGTGTGGGTAGGTGAACAGGAATATATACCCAAGACCAAGGGGAGATTTGGCTGAATATAATATTACATTTGCATTTGTGGTACAAAAGTATCCGCATACATTACAGAAGCAATAGAAGACAGGGTTGGAGTAGCTTCTCAGAGACAACTAAATACCTTGAGAGAGAGAAGCACTGGGCCTGTGGGCTCAGGACCATAGACTTGGGGACATTATGCTCAATTGGCACAACATGGTACATTACGTAAAAATCTTGTCCTGCATCCTGTGTTGGTGAATAGTGACTGGGGTCTTAAAAGCTTTTGAGCCACCATCTAAGATGGAACTATTGGTCTCCTCTCATCTGGAGCAAGGAATAGTGAAGAAAAAGTCATCTGGAAATAATTAGTCCAAAGGTAAGATGGATGACGAGGACATCAGCCTTCACTACACCAAGACCCCAAGAACTAGATTGTGCCCAGCTACTGTTGCCAACTGTTGGGAAAGGAATCAAAACTGGAGATCCTGAGTAGAGTGGGAGGAAAAATGTGGAACAAAACTCAAAAACACAAAAATGACCAGAATTACTGTTTAGATAGAGACTAGTGGAACCACCAAGACTATGGCCCCAGGGTACCCTTTGGGCCTAGAAATGGACTCACTTCATGGATTGGCTCTCAGTTGAACAGTTGAAAGACCTACATGAGAACACCTACCCTAGGGTGATGTGCCCATCTACTCTTAGGGAGATACACCCTTGTGACCCTTCACTCCGAGACGCCATTAACGCCTCCAACAATGCCCCAACATTGTCCATTATAGCAAAAATATCTATCTAGGCTCACAGGTCTTAAATTCATAGAATTCTTCATTTTGGATCAGGTCTTTAGTTGTTCCTTGACTTTTGTGGTTTATCTTTTTTATCAATAGATGAAAGCTAGGCAGTCATTTTGTAGAACGTTCTCAATTTAGATTTGCCCAGTATTTCCTCATGATTAAATCCACCTTATGTATTTTTGACAGGAAAATCCTTGAGGTGTTACTGTCTTCTTTTTATTTTATTCTTTTGGGTGGCACATGTTGATTTGTCCCCTTACTGGTTTTGTTAACTTTAATCTCTTGATTAATATGGGGTCTGCAAAGTCTCTTCACTATAAAGTTACCCTTTCCCTGAAATTAGTGTTTTGTGGGCAGATATTTTGAAACTATGTGATTATACCATTCTTGATTTCATTTTCACCCACCAATTTTAACATCCATTGATGTTTCTTTCCTGAATTAATCACTTACATGATGGTTTTCAAGTAGTGATTTTCTAAATAGACTTTTTCTATATTTATTATCTTGGTATTCAGTTGTATGAAAAAGCTTTCTCTATCTCCTCTCCTTTTTAAAAAACTTTGTTTATATCAGTGTAGACTCATGAATTCTTGTTTTATTCGGTGATTTATAATCCATGGTTATCATTATTTTGATGCCCAAATTCGGCCAGTGAATATCACTTCAATTTAAATTCTGTGTTATTTTGATTCATATAATTCGTTGATCACTTCATTACTTTCTGGCACAAGATATTCAAGCTCATTTTCTGCATTCCCTATCCCAGCCTTAAAATTGCCATTTCTCCAAGAAATGCAGGTTCTCTTTATTGGAGGCTGATTTCTTTCTTTCTTTTCTTTTTAATTTTTTATTGTGATTTGGGTGAAAGTTTAAAGAGCAACTTCACTTTCCTTACAGCAGTTCACACACACTTTGTCTCATGACATTGACTACAACTTACCACAATGCAACAACTCCCCTCCCACTTCCGATATTTACCTCTTTCTTGTGTCCATTTCTCCATGCACTCCTGTCCCGTGAGCTGTCTCCCTATGTATACACAGCCCTTCTTTCTCCCATGATTGTTCTCTCCAAGGAGTGTATCTATCTAATACAAATGTTCAGCTGATAATATGCCTTTCTTTTGTTTGGCTGGAAGCCACAGGTGTGGGTTCAATTCCAGACCTGAAGGGCAGCTAGGGACCATAGTGTCAGTGGTCCCACCAGGCTCTATGTGACCAGCAAACCTGGTCCCCGTCCCCCCCCCCCCAAATGATTTTGAGTTTTATTCCACATTGTTTTCACTCTCTATCCAGGATCTCCTCCATAGATCCTCCTCTGAGTGATTGACAGTGGTAGCCGGGCACCATCTAGTTCTTCTGGTCTCATAATCGTATAGGCTGAGGATCACATTGTATACCAGTTGCTTGGAGTAATTGTTTCCATGAATCTTTGGTTTTCCTCATTCTTCTTTGCTCTGGACGAGGAGACCCATCGTTGCATCTTGATGGCTGCTTGCAAGCTTTTAAGATCCCATTCGCTACTTGCCAAAGTAGGAGGTGGAACAATGTTTTGCGTAGTGTATTATGCCAATTGAGCTTGATGTCCCCTGTGACTATGGTCCCAAGTCCACAGGTCCAACTACCTGGTCCCTCTGGGTAGCTGGCTGTGACCAAGAAGTGACTGCAGCCTTGTCCCTTGTCAGCTCTACTATATACCTGGGAATTACAGAACATACAAATACACTTGTAGAAACATTGTCTGCCAACCATATACATCATCTTGGGTACAATCCCTGCTGCATAGACATATCTAATAGTTCAGTCTGTCCACCCATCTATCCACCCATATACCCATGTTTGCCTTCACTGACAACATAGTACTGTATATGGAAAAGGGCTCATCTTTGTTGTCTGTACCTCCCATGTACCTCTCTATGTCTATGTCTTCCTCTTCCTCAGTGCCCCCATGTTGATCACTCATATTTGGTACCTTACCCTTCTCTTCATCCAAATCAATACTTAATCTCTACCTATCTAACAGTGTTCCCTCCCCTCCTCTCCCACCCCTGGTAACCAACAAAGAAAACTTCTTTCCATATATAAACTTTTCCTTGACTTTTACAACAGACTAGTACAGTATTTTTCCTTCTGTGATTGACATATCACAGCATATGTCCTCTAAGTTCATCCAAGTTATGCGGTGTTTTGCAGATTCTAGGTTATTCTTTAGGGTTGCATAGTATTCCATTG
>NW_006921632.1:13516623-13518693 GCF_000298275.1 Orycteropus afer afer | reverse complement strand
TCTTGTTTCATTTTTCTGAAAATGCATATACAGTTGCGCTAGCACTGGAGGGTGATTTCTTTGAAACCAGTATCTGGACACTAGGGATGTGTGTGTGTGAGTGTGTGTGGGTGTATACACATAGACTTTTATATCTGCATTTATTTCTACACAATATGTATGTGTATTGAGGAGCAGAATTTCTTGGCTATACCCCAGTTCTAACCCATTGCACAAGCTTTATTCTAGTCTTCTTATATTCTATATTCATGCCTCCTTTTTCCATTGTGTGAAACCTGGTTCCCAGTTAATAAGAGAGGCAGTTCTCCATGAGTCTCTCGCACACCTACATGTTTGCCAAGATAGCCCAATGATGTAAGGCCCTGACCATTCTTTGTTTCTTTTTTTTTTTTTTTTCTCCCCCAGAGGAAGACTCTTTTATTTATTTATTTTTAAATTGTGATTTGGGTGAAAGTTTACAGAGCAAATTCACTTTCCGTACAACAGTTTACATACACTTAGTCTCATGACATTGTCTACAATTTACCACAATGCAACAACACCCCTCCCATATCCTCCTCATAGTTACCCCTTTCCTATGTCCTCCCCTCCATGCACTCCTGCTCCGTGAGCTGTTTTCCTGTGTATACATAGCCCTTCTATTCTCTCATGATTGTTCTCTCCAAGGAGTGTATCTACCTAATACAAATGTTCAGCTGATAATATGCCTCTCTTTTGTTTGGCTGGAAGCCACAGGAGTGGGTTCAGTTCCAGACCTGAAGGGCAGCTAGGGTCCATAGTCTCAGTGGTTCCATCAGGCACTGTCAAACCAGCAAACCTGGTCCCCTTTTTTGTTTTTCTTTTCCCAGTGATTTTGAGTTCCACATTGTTTTCCCATTCTATCCAGGATCTCCTACATAGATCTCCCTCTGAGTGGTTGACAGTAGTAGCCAGGCACCCTCAAGTTCTTCTGGTCTCATAGTCATATAGGCTGAAGATCGCATGGTATACCAGTCGCTTGGACTAATTATTTCCATGAATCTTTGGTATTCTTCCTTCTTGTTTGTTCTGGATGAGGAGAGACCCATCATTGCATCTAGATGGCTGCTTGCAACCTTTTAAGATCCCAGTTGGTATTTGCCAAAGTAAGATGTGGAACAGTGTTTTGTGTAGTATGTTATGCCAATTGAGCTTGATGTCCCCTGTGACTATGGTCCCAAACCCACAGGTCCAACTACTTGCTACCTCTGGGTAGCTGGCTGTGGCCAAGAAGTGACTACACTCTTGTTACTTTTCAGCTCTACTATATACTTGGGAATTCTTATAGAACATACCAATATACTTGTAGAAATATTGTCTGCCAATCCTATACATGGTCTTGGGCACACTCCCCCCTGCATTTGTTGTTCGATGCCGTTGAGTCATTTCCAACTTATAGTGACCCCATGCACTGCAGAATGAAACACCACCTGATCTCACGCCAGCTCCATGATCCTTGCTGGACTTGAGTCCATTGTCGCAGCCACTGTGTCAATCCATCTCGTTGAAGAGCTTCCCCTCTTTCGTCGACCCTCCACCTTACCAAGCGTGACATCCTTCTCCAAGGAATAGTCCCTTCTGACAACATGACCAAAGTAGGTGAGATGAAGTCTGGCCATTCTCGTTTCTAAGGAGCGTTATGACTGCACTTCCTCTAGGACACATCTGTTAGTTCTTTTAGCAGTCCATGGTACTTTCAGCATTCTTCACCAGCACCACAACTCAAAAGCATGAACTCTTCTTCAGTCTTCCTTATTCATTGTGCAGCTCTCACATGCATATGAGGTGATTGAAAATATCATGGCTTGTGTCAGGCACACCTTAGTCCTCAAGGAGACATACTTGCTCCTTAGCACTTGAAAGAGTTCCTTCATGGCTGACCTGCCCAGTGCTACACGTCGTCTGACGTCCTGACTGCTGCTTCCATTGGCATCGATTATAGAACCAAGCAATGTGAATTCTTTGGCAACCTCAATCTTTTCTCCATTCATCGTGATGCTGCTTATTGGTCCAGTTGTGAGGATTTTTGTTTTCTTTGTATTGAGACGTAAT
>NW_006921632.1:13498165-13514850 GCF_000298275.1 Orycteropus afer afer | reverse complement strand
TGAATGCCATGCCATTCCTCTTCAAACTGTCACTCCTGGTATAGTAAATCATATGGTTGTCTGATTCAAAATGGCCAAAACCAGTCCATTTCAGCTCACTAATGCCTAGGATATCAGTCTTTATTCATTGCATTCCATTTTTGACAGTTTCTAATTTTCCTAGATTCTTACTTTGTGCATTCCATATTCTGATGATTAATGGATGTTTGCAGCTGTTTCCTCCTCAATTTGAGTGGTGCCACGTCAGCAAATGGAGGTCTCGAAAGCTTTATCTTATCCATATGAGTAAGGCTGGTTTTACTTTGATGATGCAGCTCTTTCCCAGTCCTGTTTTGAGAGACTTCTAACCTAAGTGACTTGTCTTTCTTCTCTGTATTGGACAATGTTTCTGGACTATTCATAAAGTTGCACAGTAATGTGTCAGACAGTGTTTCTTTGGTATTCATAAGGTTTTCTCTGGCCAGTTCTTTGAAAAGTAGATGGCTTCTTCCTTCTTCCTAGTCTGTCTCAGTCTGCATGCTGGGCTGATACCTATGCACCATGTGTATCCCGTTGGGTTTGAAACACTAGTGGCACAGCTTCAAGACTCACAGCAACACATCACCACAGTAGGACAAACCAATAGACAAGTTTGTCTCCCTTAGCTGTTGTAAACCTCTCCAACCACCCTTACCTGGATCCCTGTGGGTGAGTCCTCACTCTGTCCCCGGTCCCCCTGGCCTTTCTTCTCCTTTCTCCTACTTAACCGCCTTGCCACTTGTGGAGCGTGGCCTCGGTTCCCTCTCCTCACCTGGATCCCTGCAGCTGACTGCTCGCTCTGTTCTGATCCCCCGGCCTTTTCCTCTCCTTTCTCCTGCTTTCCCACTTTGCCACTTGTGGGGCATAGCCTGGGTTCCCTCTCCTCCCCTGGATTCCTGCAGCTGACTCCTTGATCTGTTCTGGTCCCCTTTGCCTTTTCTGTGCTCTCCCTGCTTTCACACCTTGCTTCTTTGTGGCGTGACTTGGGTTCCCTCTCCTCACCTGGATCCCTGTAGCTGACTTCTCGCTCTGTCCTGGTACCCAGGCCTTTCCCTCTCTTTTCTCCTGCTTTCCCATCTTGCTGTTTTGGCAAGGAGTGAGGAGTCAGCCCCAGGGATCCAGGTGAGGAGAGTGTGTGTGTGTTTGTGTATATATGTATGTGTATATGTATATATGCAAGTGTATATACATACACACACACACACACAAATATATATATATACATACATATATTTATATCTCATCTGAATTTTGAGATCATCTGAAGAATAGATTTCATGAACTGAACATCGGTGACCTAAGGTGAGTTTTGGGATGACATTGTGTTTGAAGATAGCAAAAATCATTAACATGACAGGAAAGGAATAAAAGTCCAAAATGTATGTCTGCAGAGATTCTGAACTTGCTCTTGAACATCAAGTACACACTTACAGAAGCTGGAAAGTCCCAAGTTCTTGGGTTAAAGTCAAGCTGGGGCTATTTTCCAACTCACGCAGCTGTAGGAACTGATGAACTCAAGGTTGGCAGGTAGTATACCGCTAGTTGACCCCAACAAATGAAGAATCCAAGATCTGCAGGCCAAATGTTGGATTGTAGGCAGCACAACAGGATCCTGATCCACAGAAGAGTCTCCCCCTGCATAGACATACCTAATACTTTAGCCTGTTCAGCCATCTATTCACCTGAATATCCATGTTTGCCTTCACTGACAGTGCTGAACTGTATGTGCAAAAGGGTTCATCTTTGTTGTCTGTACCTCCCGTGTACCTCTCTGTGTCTTTCTGTTTTTCAGTGCCACTGTGCTGATCACTCACATTTGGTACATTGCCCAGGCTATTTCTTAGAGTTGTGTTTGCAGTTCACAGTCTTGAGAGATAAGGTAATCTGTCCTTGTGGGTCAAGAGCAAGTTTGCTTCTTGCTTGCTGTAAAATGATGGGTTGCCTAAGTTCTGGTGTTCCTTCTCAGTGATCCAAACCCATTGTGTGTCAGCATCCATCTAGGCTTATATCTTATTGCCCCAGTGGAACTTGGAGATCTGGGGTATGGATGTAAACATGCTAATTCTCATACTGTTTGCTGTGCTGTGAGTAATAAAATCCTTAGTCTCTTACCCAGAAATCTTGCATCTTTTGCCACTGTCCATGAAATAGTAATAGGTAATTCAGTGGTAGAATTCTCGCCTTCTATAAGGGAGACCCAAGTTTGATTCCTGGCCACTGTACCTCATGTGCAGCCACCATGCATCTGTTGTTGGAGGCTTGTGTGTTGCTATGAAGCTGAATAGGTTTCAGCAGAACTTCCAGACTAAGACGGACTAGGAAGAAAGGATTGATGATCTACTTCCAACAACTAACCAGTGAAAACCCTATGGATCACAACAGTCCAATTTGCAACCAGTAGTGGGGATACTGGAC
The DNA here is from genome assembly GCF_000298275.1 of Orycteropus afer afer. NCBI lineage: Eukaryota > Metazoa > Chordata > Mammalia > Tubulidentata > Orycteropodidae > Orycteropus > Orycteropus afer. The sequence goes on along the minus strand of NW_006921632.1, from coordinate 13,512,417 downwards.
TGGGCAGCATTTTGTTTTGTTATGCACGGAGTCACCATAAGTTGGGGGTTAATTTAGTGGCAACTAACAACAACTATATTAACTAACAAATAGGGTTAAAATCAAGTTCCAAACCTGATACCAGTATCCTCAGTATGGTCAAGTCCCTGTATGTTGCTAATGTTCTGACCCTGTGGGTCTGTCTTCTCTCCCTGTCCAGCAAGGAGAAACTTAGCAGGTTGACCTCACTGGCTGCTACTGGGCTGCCTTGCTTGAACACTGTCTTTCTTTACTTCTGTTACTGGCAGTGGAGTTTTCTGGTTAAAATGTAGCTCATCTTTTTCACTTTTTGTTTTATCTATCTCCTATTGTAGAACTTTGTTTAGTTCGTAAATCTAGTTTACCTATATCAGTGGTTCATATTTACTAGTGAGAGTGTGGAATCATTGGGAACAACTGGATTAAATAACAGCTGACAGAAAAAGAGAACCTGTCAAGTTTGTAGTCACTCCTCCGGCTCTGAAAGTTGTCACTTTTTATTTAATAGATCTCCAAGCTCATTATTTATTTATGTTCTGTGTATGTCATTACTCAGTATGCAAATGACTATATTATCCATTTGTCCAAAATATTACTGTTCATGAAATTCAGTATATATTAGTATCTCTTTCATTTAGTATTGAATGAGCATGTCCTACCCTACCAGGAGTTATTGATTCAGACAGGATCAGGTTGTTTTTAACATAGTCTTTTTTTTTTTTTTTTTTCACTGTAGTTATTTAAAAAAGCCTTAAAATGGAACTTCTTTAAAGGATTAAATAATGTTTTAAAATATGGAACTAGAGTGTCACCAAGTGGCCAGTATACTTTATTTAAATTTTTTTCTGAATTCACATATGAAATTTTTAATGAAGTAGTTTAGTATTTTCATACTTACTGATACTCCTTAAAAGTAGACTAGACTAAATTTTAAATTTTATTATTTTATAGTGGTTTTTATTGTCTTAGCTGATATACTGTTTGTCAGAGAAAAATACTATACAACACATCTTTATTTGCTTTAGTTTAGTAGTACAAATATTTATTGAATGCTTACTGTGTGTCGGGCTCTGTGTTTATACTACTAGTTTACAATCTTGTGAATAAAATAGATGCACAGATAGAAAACATAATATAATATGTGCTGAGATTGCATAAATTGACATAGGAAGATGAAGAAGCACTTATCTTATGCTGGGGTTTTAGAAAAGGTTTCCTGCAGGAGTGGATAATGTGAATAAACTTGAAGGAAATACAAGAGTTAAGCAGGAGAAGAAAAGCATGTCCACAGTTGTATAAATCATAATGTGTGGAGGTATTAATAGATGATTGTGTTTGGGATAAAACTTTAAGAAGTCTGGATTTTATTTTAGCAGTGGGGAGCTACTGAAAAATCTTAACCCTGGTGGTGGTGATAGTGTTATAAGGTAACACAATCAAATTGTAGGGGTCTTGGAATCCTCATTTTAATTTTATTATAAAAATCATATTGTGCTTTGGGTGCAAATTTACAAAACAAATTTGTTTTACATTCAACAGTTCATGCACATTTGATTTCGTGCCCTGATTACCATCCCCAACCATAAAAAACTCTCCTCTCCTGTCCCTGTGACTACCGCCTCCCAGTGCCTTTCTTATCTATGCATTCCTGTCTGTCCAGCTTTTCCCTCTGTGAATGCTACCCCTCTGGAGTCTCATGGCTGATTGCTCTAAGGGGTCCATCTGGTTAAAGTATGTGGGTGTATTGCCCGGGGATAGGTGTTCTGCATGTAGGTCTTTAGACTGTTGGACTGAGAGCCAGTCCACAGAAGTGAGTCCATTTCTAGGCCTAAAGGGTAACCTGGGGACATAATCTCAGGGGTTCTACCAGTCTCTTATCTGACTAGTAATTCTGGTCGATTTTGTGTTTTTGAATTTTATTCCATATTTTTCCTCCCACTCTATCCAGGATCTCCAATTTTGATTCCTTTCCAAGTGGTTGGCATTGGTAGTCGGGCACCATCTAGTTCTGGTCTCGGGATCATAAAGGCTGAGGTCCTTATAGTCCATCTTATCCTTGGACTGATTGTTTCTAGATGTCTTTGATTTTCTTTACTCTTTGGGAATCCTCATTCTTAACAAGTCCCCTGAATGATGGTGACATCGGTGGTCTGGAGACTGAAGTTTGAAAAACACTGTCCTCTGTTGTTTGCTGGTGACTGACACATCTGTGTCTATAGCCCTGTCTTTTAAGCTCAGAATCTCTGCTTCTTACCGCTTACTAGGTATTTTAGCCTAGAAATCCCAGACTTCTTATTGAAATGAAACACATTGTTTTTGCTATGACTGCTTCTTATTCTCCAAACTTCATAGGTACATGGTTTGACTACATTTTCTACCCTCCACCTGAGTTTTATCATAATATGTTATAAGAAAGGAACTGATCACCCTCTTCCCCAAATTGTGTCAGAGTTATGTATTTTAAAACTTAAAGGTTTGTGTGTTTGATGAAGGTTAAAAATGAGCTAAATAAGCATGAAAAGACTAAAATAAGAACTCTAATTGAATATAACATTTATTGTAAAGTTGCTGTGTTCAGACTGGGTGAGGAAAATGAAGCTCAAGGAGATTAAATTGTTCTTGTTGTTAGATACCATCAAGTTGCTTCTGACTCACAGCTACCCTATATACAACAGACCAAAACGCTGCTCAGTCCAACACCATCCTCCTAATCATTGCTGTGTTTGAGTGCGTTGTTGTAGCACTGTGTTATGTTAGGTAAGGTCATATAAACTAATTTTTGAATATGTATCTGCCTGCAGAAAGTACTCTAAGACGTCCCACTGTAAACACATGTGCTTAATTTGATTAAATTTAATGTTTCACAAAATCATTTAAGCCCAGAACTCTTTTATGGATTTTGTGGTTGGATGGAAAATACTGTTATTTTGTGGTTTGGTGTTCTGTGGAACATAATTTGAGAAAGGCTTTTTTATTATAAACTCAGATCCTTGGTAGAAAGGAAGATGTAAATCAGGCAGAAGACATTTCTACCAATTGTTAAATTAATTATTCTTTGCAAAGTACAGTTATACTTCTAAAGCACAAAAATCTTAAAAGATGTTGGCAATAATATAGAGTGAATATAATAATATAGGGTGAATAAAAATCCCAGCTCTTTCTTGGTGTTTTGTGAGAAGTATAAAGCTGTAGATGACTTTTTTATTCTCTAATTATGCCCAAAGATGTTCAAACCAAAAACCAAACTAATTGTTATCGAGTTGATTCTGAGTCATAGTGACCCATCCTTGGGTTTCCGAAGTGTTATCTCTACAGAAGTAGATTGCCCAGTCTTCCTTCTGAGGAGTGGCTGGTGGGTATGAACTGCCAGCCTTCTGACCAAGTAATTGTTTAGCTCAGTGGTCAGCAAACTACAGCTCTGCCTGTGTCTCTCTGATCTCATCTCTTTCTACCTTTTCTGTTTATCTGCTCTAGCCACCAAAACCAAAACAACTCACTGCCATCGAATTGGTTGACTCTTTGTCACCCTTTAAAACAGACTAGAAGTGCCCCATTGGATTCCAAAGGCTGTATCTTTACAGGTGCAGACTGCCACATCTTTTTCCTGTGGAGTAGTTGGTGGGTTGGAACCACAGACCTTTCAGTTAACAGCCGAGCACTTTAATCACTGCACCATACCTATGCTCCTGGCTCTAGCCACAATGGTCATAAAGACATGTCTTGTTTCTGCAAGGGTCTACAATTGCTTTGAGTTCTCATTTTTCTGACCCCTCCTGTTCTTATTCACATGCACAGCCTTGAATGCCTATCTGCTTTTTCTTTTTTTTTTTTATTAGGATTTGGGTGAAGATTTACAGAGTAAATTCACTTTTCATACAGCAGTTCACATATACTTTGTCTCATGTTGTTGACCAAAATTTACAATGCAGCAGCTCCCCTCCCACTTCCTCCCCACAGTCACCTCCTCCCAGTGTCCATCCCTTCATACTCTTCGAGAGGCCCATTGTCTGCCAACCCTGTATATGATCTTGGATACACTCTCCATTTAGACATACATAATTGTTTAGCTTGTTCACCCATCTATCCGTCCCTATACCCATGTTTGCTTTCATTGACAACTCAGTATTGTATTTACAAAGGGGTTCATATTTGTTGTTTGTACTGCCCATGTAACTCTCTCTGTCTTTCTCATCCTCAATGCTGCCATATTGGTCACTCACATTTGGTACATTGCCCTTCTCTTCACCCAAATCAATATTTATCTCTATCTATCTAACAGCATTCCCTCCTCTTCCCTCTCACCCCTGGTAACCAACAAAGAAAATGTCCTCCAATATATAAACCTTTCCTTAACTTTCACAATAACGGACTAATACAATATTTGTCCTTTTGTGACTGACTTATTTCGCTCAGCATAATGTCCTCCAAGTTCATCCACGTTATGCGGTGTTTTGCAGATTCTACATCATTCCTCAGTTGTTGGACATCTAGGTTGTTTCCAAGTTTTGGCTATTGTAAATAGTGCTGCGATGAACATCGGTGTGCATATATCTGTTCTTGTTATGGCTCTCACTTCTTTAGGGTATATACCTAGTAATGGGATGGCTGGGTCAAATGGTATTTGTATTTCCAACTTTTGAAGGAATCGCCATACTGCTTTCCACAATGGTTGTACCATTTTACAGTCCCACTAGCAGTGTATGAGAGTCCCAATCTCTCCACAACCTCGCCAGCATTTGTTATTTTCTGTCTTGTTGAACTTTGATACTAGTTATCTGCTTTTTCTTAAAGCTTGGAATGCTTTTCCCACCATCTATCTCTGTGCTGACCAGTATTGAGCACTTGCAGTATGATCTGTTAAAGTGGAGATGTTCTGTAAGTGTAAAATACTCTATGGATTGTTAATTTTTTGGAAGATTGTGAAAAGTAATTTTTTTTAATATTGATTGCATATTGATATTTTAGGTATACAGGCATACTTCAGAAATATTGTGGGTTTGGTTCCAGACCACTGCAATAAAGCAGATACCTCAATAAAGCAAGTCACAAGGTTTTTGGTTTACCAGTACATACAAAAGTTATGTTTATACTATACTGTAGTCTATTTAATGTACAATAAATAGCATTATGAAAAAGTTTGAAATATTGTGAGAATTGCCTGAATGTTACACAGAAACATTTTTCTGTTGGAAGAATGATATGGAAAGACTTGCTGGAGGCAGTGTTACTGTTGTTGTTGTTGTTGTTAAGTGCTGTCGAGTCGTTTCCGACTCATAGCGACCCCATGCACAGCAGAACGAAATACTGCCCGATCCCACACCAGCCCCACAATCCCTGCTATACTTGAGCTCATCATTGCAGCCACCGTATCAATCCATCTCGTTGAAGGCTTCCCCCTCTTTCGTCGACTCTCCACCCTACCAAGCATGACATCCTTCTCCAGGGAATGGTCCTTTCTTACAACATGACCAAAGTAGGTGAGATGAAGTCTGGCCGCAGTGTTACTACAGACCTTCTATTTGTTTTTTTTAAAAAAAACAATATATGTGAAACTAATGAAAAGAAGTGCAATAAAACGAAGTATGCCTGTATTGGTATAAGTAAAATGTAGTATTAAAATTAATTTCTCCTGCTTCTCTTTAAAATATGGTTATTAAATATATAGTTTGGTAGCTCTGGTGGTGTAGTGCCTCAGGCACTTGACTGCTAACCAGAAGGCTGACGGTTCAAACCCATCAGCCACTCCTTGGAAGGAAGGTTGGGCAATCTACTTCCATAGTGATACCACCTTGGAAACCCAAGGAGGGGTCTTTATGAGACCTCTATGGCACATAACAACAACAACAACATATATAGTTCAATTTTGTTTTTGTTAGATGCAGTTCTTATCTAAATCTCACTTTCTTTAAAGATCCAGATCAGTTTTCTATATAAAGTAGCCCTCTCTTCTCTGTGGTTTCTCTTTCCATGATTTCAGTTGCTCAGGGTCAGCTGCAGTCTGAAATACTTCAATTATGCCGATCTTCCGAGTAGTGCGAAGAAAATCTTGCTCAGTCCCTCCTGAGACATGAATCATCCCTTTGTCCAGTTTATCCACGCTATATAAGTTAACCTGCTTGCTACCTGTCAATCACTTAATAGCCATCTTAGTTATCAAATCAGCTCTTGCGGTGTGGTAGTTAAGTTTGAGTATAAACTTGACCAGGTTTGGTTAAGTGGCTGGGCAGGTGGATGTAGTTATTCCCCATGGTGAGATTGGTGATTAACCCCGTGGTGGAATGTATTGAGAGCTGCTTCAGGGATGTGGTCTACTTCCTGTATATAAGCAGCAGCTTTGGGAATAGTCTCTAGCTTATGGCATGGTTGAGCCCTGCATGTAGTTGTGTTGTTGTTTAGCAGCCTGCCATGCTCTGCTGACCTTGGGACTTAAATGGACTTGAATTAATGGCCTGCTGTGTGGTTTGGTAACATCGAGACTATGCCATTTTGTTTTTCGACCTTGGGCTTGTTAGCCTCAGCAGCCAGTAGCTGCCTGAGTGTAGAGATACCTCTAGCTTCAGTGGGCCGGGAGCAAGAGGCAGAGCTGAAACCCAGAGTTGAGGGGCTTTCACACAGCCTCTAGAGCCTGGCACTTTGAACTCGGAACTCTAGCCTCCTGAACTGTAAGAGAATAAACTCCTCTTTTTAAGGCTTTCCCATTTGTGGTATTTTCTTGTCAAAGCAGCACTCGGTAACCAGAACATGCAGTGTCATAGTGCTTAAGTTTAAAATAATGCATGTTTTTACTTAATGGCCCCAAAGCTTAAGAGGAATGATGCTGGCAATTTGAATATGCCGAAACAGGTGGGTGAGCTGCTGCGGCTGTGCTGTACTGTGCCCTGCCAGCTGGATTAATGCTGCCTGCCTGTGGTATCGTGGGTACTATCTTACATATATTTATAGGAAAAAACAGTGTATGTAGAATTTGATACTGTCCATGGTTACAGGTATCCATTGGGGGTCTTGGAAAGTATGCCCCATGGATAAGGAGGAGATTACTAATATTTCCCTTCTCAATTATAGTACCATCTCCCCTAAACATTTACACTGTTCTTCCATCTCCCTAATTAGATCTAAACTTCTGTAGAGCAAGGTCAATTCACCTTAGTAGAAATAACTTGGCTAATATTACTACATTATCAAGGAGGATACTTTAGATAAATGATAAGTGTTGGGATATTTTTTGCTTAAATTGGTGGGTGGTTGGAGAGACGTATTCTGCTTTGAGCTATTAAAATCTGACATAAATATCTGCCAGGTTCGTCCAGCCACCCCAGGCCACGCTGATAGTTCTAAATTGTGCTTTGATTTTGCCGCCATCTGGTGACAGGCTTAGGAAACTGTAGTTCAGCATTTGTCTGTCCTTTCCCTCTGGTAGAATTTAGGCAGTCTTTCCTCTGAATGTGGGCCTGCTCTTCTCCACCCCCTGAGCAGTTTACCAATAAATGTTTATTTGATTTGTAGCACTATTTCCTTAGATTTTCTAATTTACTCTCTTGTTTCCATCGTGTTTTTCTGGCCAGTCATTCATTCTTCAACAGCCCATTTCTTTCTTAATTTTGTAATTTTTTAGCAATAATCTCTGTGGGCTCTGCTCTTCTTTATGCTCTGTTTTTAATCCATAACCATGGCTTTAAATAGTGCCTATTTATAGACAAATTTATATTTATAGCCAACAATTCTCTTCTGAACTTGAGACTAGTATCTGTACTTTCCTACCTTGATGTTACATGAGTATCTCAAAAATAAGGGGCTTCAGTCTAAAAATTGAATTTCTTACCCTCACCCCTGCTTCTGAAATTTACTTTTTTCTCATTTCATTAACTCGTTATGCTGGAATTTCGAGAATCATCTTCACACCCCTGTCTCTCACATTTGTTAGTTCCATTGAATCTACTTTCAAAGGTGTATTTTTGTGTTTTTTTAGTTTATGATCCCTTTGCCCCCATGCTATCTAAACTACCACTGTCTTTTGCCTGGATTAAGTCAGTCTTTAATTAGTCTCCCTGTGCTCACTCTTGATGCATGTTTTGTGTGTATGTGTTTGAGGTCAGCCTCTTCTGCTAGCCTGAGAGCTCTGGGATGGCAGGGCTTCTGTGCATTTGGTGCACTATTGGGTCCTCAGCACCTGATGCAGTTCCTACTTCCTGTTTGTTTAGGTGCGCTAAAGCCTGTTTTATATATGTTGTTACATATACAACCAGTCCATTGAACTAGTGTGATTTCAGTATGACTCTGGTAGTTTTGGTGACTGCACTATTAGCTTCTTTAATGCTTTGTTTAAAAGTTAGTGTTCTATCAGAGTTTATTTGTCATAAATGAGTTTTAACAACTTCATAAGTTTGCCCAGGAAAACTTAATTGTGTCTATATGGGCAGTATTTTTCGGATTCTAATCAGCTAATCTTCAAATGAATTTTTGGACATCAACCTATTTACGTATGGGTGACTACCAGTTAACTATTTTCCAAGCATTTGAAAATCTAGGTCATTGGTTTGTCTCTTAGCATGCTTCTGTCCACTAAATCTTCAGTTAAAAGTGTTCTTTTAATAGAGGTAGTAGCTAAGGCATTTGACTGCTAACCAAAAGGTTGGTAGTTCAAACACACCAGCTTTTTCTTGGGAGGAAGATGAGGCATCCGTAAAGATTTACAGCCTGAAGCTAATCTTACATGTGCACTTGTGCTACAAAATTATCCACATACGTTACAGAAGCAGTAGAAGACAGGGTTGGAGTAGCTTCTCAGAGACAACCAAATACCTTGAGAGAGAGAATCAACTGGGCCCGCAGGCTTGGGACCATAGTGTCGGGGACATCATACTCAATTGGTGCAACATAGTACATAAAAATCTTGTTCCACATCCTACTTTGATGAGTAGCGACTGGGGTTTTAAAAGCTCTGGAGCAGCCATCTAAGATGCACCTACTGGTATCCTCTCATCTGGAGCAAAGAAGAGTGAAGGAAATTAAAGTCATCTGGAAACAGTTAGCCCAGAGATAGGATAGACCTTGAGGACTACACCAAGACCAGAAGACCCAGATGGTGCCCAGCTACCAATGCCAACCACTCAGAAAGGAGTCAAAATTGGAGATCCTGGATAGAGTGAGAGGAAAAATGTGGAACAAAATTAAAAAAATACAAAAATGACCAGAATTACTGGTTGGATAGAGACTGGTGGAATCCTCAAGACTATAGCCCTGGGTTACTCTTTGGGCCTAGAAATGGACTTACTTCCATGGACTGGCTCATAGCCCAACAGTTGAAAGACCTACATGCAGAACACTTACCCAGGGTGATGCACCCACCCACCCTAGGGAGATGCACCCCTTAGATCAACCAGCCGTGAGACATCAGAGGGGTGGCATTCACATAGAGGGAAACCTGGACAGGCAGGAATGTATAGATAAGAAGGGCACCAGGAGGAGAGTTTTTTTTTTTTTAATGGCTGGGGATGGTAATCAGGGCTGTGAAGTCAAATGTGCATGAATTGTTGAATGTAAAACAGATTTGCTTTGTAAATTTGAACCCAATACACAATTTAAAAAAAAAAAAAAAAAGATTTACAGTCTTGGAAACCCAATGGGAGTTGCTGTGAGTCAGAATTTACTCAATGGCAGTTTTTTGTTTGTTTGTTTGTTGTTGTTTTGTCCATGTTCTGATTGTTTGTTTTAATAATTTTGGTTTGCTTTGACATTTAAAGATGGTTTTGCTGTACTGTTGTTAGTTGCTGTCAAGTAAACTCTGACTTAAGATGACCTTCTGGGTGTCACCGTAGAGCTCCATAGGATTTTCAAGGGCTGTGATTTTTTTGGAAGCAGATCAGCAGTGTTTTCTTGGGAGGTATGTCTGGGTGGATTTGAATTGCCAATCTCCTGGCTAGTAGCGGAGCACTTAACTTTTGTTCCACCCAGGAACTCGGTTCCGACTCAGTGACCCCCCTTTGGGTTTCTGAGGTGGTAAGTTTTTTACAGAAGTAGATTGTCTGGTCTTCTTTCTGTGGAGTGGCCGATGGGTTTGAACCTTCTGGTTAGCAGTCAAATGCCTTAGGCACTGTGCCACCATAGCTTCGGATGGAGTAAAGCTTTCCTAAAAACATGTTTTTGAATACATGTTTACATATAGTCATGAAAGAGTTAGGGATGTCATATGAAGGATTTCAAACAAAGCATAGCCACTCACATATGCCTGATTTCTTAAAATTGTTGAGTCACTTCTGACTCACATTGACCCAGTAGGACAGATTAGACCTGCCATAGGGTTTTGTAGGATGTAATCTTTATGAGAGCAGATCAGCAGTTTTTCCTCCCATGGAACCTCTGGTGGGTTCGAGCCAATGGTGAATTTGAACTTCCAGCCTTTTGGTTAGCAGCTGTGTGCCTAACCTCTGTGATACTAGGGTTACTATATATAGGTTACAGGATATAATTAACTTTTTTTTTTTTCCTTCACAGGGATGTGAGAGATGGCTTTAGAAGAAAAAGTTTCTACTCTTCTCATTATGGGAGAGAGCGATCTCCTCATAAAAGGGACAATCCTTTTTTCAGAGAATCACCTGTAGGCCGAAAGGATTCTCCACACAGCAGGTCTGGCTCCAGTGTCAGCAGTAGAAGCTACTCTCCAGAAAGAAGCAAAACATACTCTTTTCATCAGTCTCAACACCGAAGTATGTATTTTTAAGACGTTTTCAATCTGCACTAATGAGAATGTACTGATTCAGATGCCTTATAATTACTGTAAGGGATACTTTTTAAAATTACTTTTTATTTTAAAAAATTTTAAACTTACTGAAAAGTTGAAAGGATATGAACATGAGTACCATATGCACATTATTTTTTTCTGGACCATTTGAAGTAAGTTTATTGAGATATTTCATCTCTAAATATACAATTTTATTTTAATCTTGTTTGGAAGTCATACACTCCCAAATTTTCTGGTAGTGTCTGTGCCAGTCAGACTTCTTTAATGTTCTTCACTAGGTGATGTACGTGTTTATCTGAAAAGTCTGTTTTTCATAAGTATTAGTGGTTTCCCCTAAATGTAAGTTATGGCCTTATAGATTTTAGAGCTGAACCTTCCTTAGGCTAATTTTATTTTCAACCTTCAACTTCTTTTTTCACTTTGGAGTGCCTGGATAACGTGACATTCTATGCGGTCATAGCATGTCATCTTAACTGAGTTGCTCAGTAAGTGTTGGGATAAATCAGTGAACAACCTCTTTTCCAGATAAAGCATTCCTATATTATTGTTCCAGATTCTACAGTCTGCAGTTGGGCTCATTCAGAAAACATTTCTTGGTGCCTTCTATGTGCAAGACACTGTATTAGATACAAAGATGTTCCTGTCCCTAAGCAACTAATTTATATAATATTTCCATCTCAGCTAGAATGTTTTATATAACAACCTTATCAATATGTAAATGAAAAACATATATATGTAAAATAGAAAGTATAACTTTGGTACAAGGATTGGTAAGTTGTAAATTAGTGAACATGACATGCACATTATCAAGGTGAGAGAGATTAAATTTCCCTCGGGGATGGAAGAACATGTGGAGGAAGTGGCATTTGGGCTTACCTTTTATTTCAGATATCTATAGCTCAATGTGTCATCTAGGTAGAAGGAACTGGGCATCAAGGTATAGAAACCAAAAAAATCCAGGATACATGTTGAAGAGATATAGAAGAACCATTTCAGGTTATCAGATTTTCTTTCCTTCTGATTATTGCTGGATTATTTTGTTTAGCAAACATTTATTAATTGTCTATTAGCTAGATGGAGTAACTAAAAAGAAAACCAGACTCACTGCCATCGAGTTGATTCCGACTCATGGTGACCCCCTTTGGGTTTCTGAGGTGGTAAATCTTTACAGAAGTAGGTTGGCCAGTCTTCCTTCGACAGAGTGGCTGGTGGGTTTGAACCGCCAATCTTCTGGTTGGCAGTCAGATGCCTTAGGCGCTGCGCCCCAGAGCTCCAGATAGAGTAAAATTTCCTGAAAACGTGTTTTCAAATACATGTTTACAAATAGTCATGCAAGAGTTAAGAATTTCATATGAAGGATTTTAAACAAAGTATAGCCACTCACATATGCCTGATTTCTTAAAATTTGACCTGAATAATTCTGGCTGACTTAATGTTTCACTGTGGAGCTCAGTGTTAACAGGTATTGTCTCACTTTATTTCACTGCCTCCCCTAGCACCTCTTCCCTCACGGAAAAAAAAGAAACCAAACTTCAAAAAAAAAAAACAACCTTTAAACTTTGCATACTCCCATGCGCAGACATAATTATGAAAAATTAGCAAGATACCTCTCAGAACATTTTTTGGATGTGTATTTTTTGTGTGTAAAGTGATGTTGAACTGGAGTCAACAGTAGCTAATGACATGACTTAAATGGAAATTTAATAATGATTAAGACTTGATAGAAAGTATTTTTGGAAACTTTGGATCATGACATTTTTATTTTTTTAATGAATGAAATGGGAGCTTGAAATTTGTACTTAACAACTTGTAGTGAAACTGTTAAGGTTATTTAAGTAGTTATTGGTGAATTAGCCTTATTTTTCCTATTTTCCCACTAAAACAGAAATTTCTAGGAAGAAGACCTTCTCTTAGTTTATCTGCTTTCTGCCTCAAGATCAGTTACTAAAATTTTAAAACTTGAGGTGAAACCTGGGGAAGTCATAATGAAATGCTCCTGTCTAAGAGTCTCTTGTATATTGTTCCCATTCTTTGAGGTCAAATACCTGTAATATCTGGAGCGATGAAAAGATAACAGTGAAAGCTGGAAGACTAAAATATGGTGTAAATTGAATGAAACAGAGCACCTGACTCTGTTAATCCTTCATGTTTATTTTCTTTAGTCATTTAGTTTTGAAAGTAAGGTTCTTTAATCAGAAAAAAAGTTTATTCTGGGAAAACTCTCACAAGTTACTTTAGTTGATTTCTTCACTCTTGTGCTGAACTAGGAAAATGTGAGTCTACACTTCTTTTATGTAAATGATTGTTAGAGTAAGATCATCTAGCAAAAAGTTAATAGGGAAATCTTGTTTTAAACCAATGGAGAAGTAACTTACTTTATAGTTGTAACTCCAGTTTTTAAGTCACAAATACTACTTTTCTTAAAAAACTGAGAATAGGGGTTTTTTGTGTATGTGATTTGGGTGAAAATTTACAAAGCAAATTCACTTTCCATACAGCAGTTCACATATATTTTGTCTAATGACAATGACTACAATTTACTGCAATGCAACAGCTCCCCTCCCACTTCCTCCTGAGAATTATCTCTTTCCTGTGTCCATCCCTCCGTGCACTCCTGCCCCCTGAGCTGTCTCCCTGTACATAAACAGCTCTTCTTTTCTCCCATGGTAGTTCTGTCCAAGGGTAAATGTTCAGCTCATATGACTGTCTTTTGTTTGGCTGGAAGCCACAGGTGTGGATTCAATTCCAGACCTGAAGCTAGGGGCCATAGTCTCAGTGGTTCTACCAGGCTTTATCAGACCAGCAAACCTGGTCCTCCCCCCGCCCTTTTTTTTTTTTTTTCAAATGATTGAGTTTAGTTCCACATTGTTCTCCCTCTCTATCCAGGATCTCCTCCATAGATCCCCCACCGAGTGGTTGACAGTGGTAGCTGGGCACCATCTATCTCTTCTTGTCTCATAGTTGTATAGGCTATGGATAGCATGGTATACTTCCTACCCCTGGTAAGCAACGAAGAAAATTTCCTTCCACATAGAAACCTTTCCTTGACTTTTACAATAATAGACTAATACAATTATTTGTCCTTCTGTGATCAACTTACTTCACTCAGCATAATATCCTCCGAGTCCATCCACGTTTTGCGATGTTTTGCAGATTCTAGATTACTCTTTAGGGTTGCATAGTGCCTCGGAAACCCAAGGAGGGGTCGCTATGAGTCGGGGCCGACTCGACGGCAAATAACAACAACAGTATTCCATTGTGTGTGTGTACCATAGTTTGGTTATCCATTCCTCAGTTGAAGGACACCTAGGGTGTTTCCATCTTTTGGCTATTGTAAATAGTGCTGTGATGAAAGTGGGTGTGCAATATGTCTGTTCTTGTCATGGCTCTCACGTTGTTAGGATATATACCTAGTAATGGAATGGCTGGGTCAAATGGTATTTCTAATTCCAACTTTTGAAGGAATAGGAGCTCTGGTAGCATAGTGCCTAAGGCA
>NW_006921632.1:13496017-13497140 GCF_000298275.1 Orycteropus afer afer | reverse complement strand
GTCCATCCCTCCATACCCTCCTGCCCCCTGAGCTGTCTCCCTGTGCCTGAGCAGCCCTTCTTTCTCCCATGATTGTTCTCTCCAAGGAGTGTATCTATCTCAGGTAAATGTTCAACTCATATGCCTGTCTTTTGCTTGGCTGGAAGCCAAAGGTGTGGGTTCAATTCCAGACCTGAAGAGCAGCTAGGGACCATAGTCTCAGTGGTTCCACCAGGCTCTATCGGACCAGCAAATCTGGCCACCACCCCCCTTTTTTTTTCTCCAAATAATTTTTTGTCCACATTGTTCTCCCTCTCTATCCAGGATCTCCTACATAGGTCTCCTTCCAAGTGGTTGACATTGGTAGCCAGGCACCATCTAGTTCTTTTGGTCTCATAGTCGTATAGGCTGCAGATTGGATGGTGTACCAGTCACTAGGACTGATTGTATCCGTGAATTTTTGGTTTTCTTCATGTCTTCTTTGCTCTGGATAAGGAGACACCCATAGTTGCATCTAGATGGCAGCTTGCAAGGTTTTAAGATCCCAGTTGGTACTCGTCAAAGTAGGAGGTGGAACAGTGTTTTGTGTAGTATGTTATGCTAATTGAGCTTGATGTCCCCTGCGACTAAGGTCTCGAGCCCACAGGTTCAACGACTTGGTCCCTCTGGGTAGCTGGCTGTGACCAAGCAGTGACTACCACCTTGCCTCTTGTCAGCTCTACTATACACCTGGGAATTCAGATCATACACATAAACTTACAGGACCATTGTCTGCCAACCCTATACATGTTCTTGGGTACACTCCCCACTTCATAGACATACCTACTAGTTCAGCCTGTCCACCCATCTGTCCACCCATCTATCCACCAGTATACCCATGTTTGCTTTCACTGACAACGCAGTACTGTATGTGTAATAGGGTTCACCTTTGTTGTCTGCACCTCCCATGTACCTCTCTATGTCTTTCTCTTCCTCAGTGCCACAATATTGATCACTCACGTTTGGTACATTTCCCTTCTCTTTACCCAAATCAATACTTACCGCTATCTATCTAACAGTGTTCCCTCCCCTCCCCTCCCACCCCTGGTAACCAACAAGGAAAATTTCCTTCCATAGATAAACCTTTCCTTGACTTTTACAATAA